>NW_006400052.1:624720-637441 GCF_000299155.1 Elephantulus edwardii | reverse complement strand
AAAAAAAAAAAAAAAAAACAAATGTCCATCAATGAAGGAATATACAACCAATCACAATATAGCTACAAAGTGGGATATTATTTAGCCACAAAAAGAATTGAAGTGCTGATGCATGCTACATTGTGGGTGGACTGTGAGAATATTACCCTAAGAGAAATAAACCAGATATATATACACACACAAAATCTCCAAATAGTGTATGGTCCTATTACTTAAGGTATCCTAGAACAGGCAAGAAATTCCTGGTTAGGGCAGACAGTTAAGTGCTCAGCTAACTGAAAAGTTGGTAGTTCTAGTCCACCTAAAAATGCCTCCAAAGAAGGTCTGGCAAATAATTGGCTTTCTTAAAATCAGCCATTAAAAATCATATGGCTCCTCCAGCAGCCAATCTCAATTAGACACACTCTGAGCTCCCTTTAGCCCAAGCCATCAATGTCTTCTGCTCAGAAGAACATCTTTTCTGGGTAGAATATGCCCAGGAAGTAGTGAAGAAAGACTTAAAAACAACAAACAAACAAACAAAAACCACAAAAAACTCAACCTGTTGCCAAGCTTCAGATGAAAGAACTGTGAGGAGAATTTGCACCTGAGGGCCAGGTCTGAATGTTCTTTGAAGGATGTTAGGGAATGCATCTCAATATCAAGAAAACAAAGATCCTTACCACTAGGCCAAGTAAGCAACATCATGATAGATGGAGAAAGGCTTGAAATTGTCAATGATTTCATCTTACTTGGATTCACAATCAACACCCTTGGTAACAGCAGTCAGAAGTCAGAAGACGTATTGCTTTGGGCAAGTCCACTAAAACACTGAAGAGCAATGATGTCAGTTTGAAGACTAAGATGGGCCTCATTCAGGTCATGGTCTTTCTCATTACTTGCTATGCATCTGAGAGGTGGATAATGAATAAGAATGGTAGAAGAATTTGAAGCCTTTGAATTGTGGTGTTTCAGAAGACTCCTAAACATCCCGTGGACTGCCAACAGAATACAGAGATATGTTTTGGATAAGGTGCAGCTGGAGTGCTCCTTGGAGACAAAGATGGCAAAGCTTCATCTCTCTTATGTTGGATGTGCGATGCTTGGAAAGGTAGAGAATCAATGAAAGAGAGGAAGGCCCCCAACAAGATGTATGGACAGTGTGACTGCAGCAAGGGTCTCAACGGTATCAGAAATGGTGAGGATGTCGGATGGCAGGGAAGAAGAACAAACTGGGGAGGAGGGTGGAGAGAATGGTGTGGCAATGAAGGAGTGAAAGCCCAGAATCCCTGTGAATGTTCATTGAAACTAATAAAATTTAATAATAATAAGGAAAAAAAATAAATGGTGAGGATGGCATAGGATAAGACAGAGTTCAGATCAGTCATTCATAAGGACACTATGAATCATACCCAATTTGACAGCACCTAACAAAAAAACCCAAAGCATAGTAATCATAGCTAAGTGAACTCTCATTGTCATATGCTTATGATGGAAGACCCAGTCACTATAGAATATATAAGTAACTTTATAGCAACCGTAATGCAGAAATATAGTCAAAGTTATGATAGACTTCTTGGCTTAGTGGTAAGGAATTGCACTGCCAATACAAAGATGGTTCAAATCTACTAGCTCCTCCCAAGAAAAATGATAGGCAATCTCCTCCTGTGTGATTTACTGCTTCTGACAACCTGCTGGAGGGTCAGCTTATAGGACACTTCTGACTCAATGGTACACAGCAACAACAGAAGACCTTTTGGTATTTTTTCCTTAATTGTAGCGTTGGGTTTTAAATTTTTTTTAAAAAAAATCAGTTATTGGATGTTATTATTACAATAGCTAAGGAATACTGCTGTTGTTGTTGATGTTGTTGTTGTTTCTATTCAGTCAGAACCAACTGATGCTGACCCTTCCACAGTTTTTCAGAGGCTGTGAAGTGCATCAGAGGAGATTTACCATCTTTCTTCTGAGGAGCAGCTGGTGGGTTTGAACTGCCTCCCAAGGAATTGGCAGCACAACTCTACCTACTAGGTCACCAGAGCTCCCAGCTAAGGAATTGTCCACTCCAAGAATGTTTATACAAAACAACCTGAAGAATGATTCCTTAAATCACGTTTCTGTAAAATCTGCCCCACGTACTTGGTCTAATTGTGGGTTTTAATGATGGTGATAAACCAAGATTATGTCAAACAAATCCCTTCGAGATCTATCATGCTTGAAAGACAAATGAAGTGCTAAAATCATTAGAGATATTTAGGAAAAAGTTACTTGGAAGATGTTATAGCAAATGACAATGAAGCTATTGAATTAACAGTCAGAGCTTTGCTAGAAGTTTTCCAATCTAGTGGGGTTATTGTTGTTAAGTGCTGTAGAGCCATAGACTACCCATAGCAACCCTATGAACAGAAGTCTTGAACACATAACTTTCATCTTTTCCCTAAGTTCACAGTTTCCAGATTCAATCTTTTTTTTTTTTTTTGGGAAGTGAATACTGCTCCTGCTTCCAAACCTGTCTTATTAGGGAGATTCGCAAAAACACACCTTTGCAGAATCCGGCCATTTCACTCATTTTCCCATCCTGGAAATAGCCCCAGACTGGCAGCCAAAAGCCTTTTTAAATATGATGCCAAATCCAATCAGCTCACACCCTGTTGTGAGCAAAGCCACTCCCTAGTCTCAACCCCAAACCAGCAAACACACTTTGCCAAATACAGCCATTCCACTCAACTTCCTATCCTGGAAATAGCCCCAGACTGGCAGCCAAAATTCTTTTTTAATATGAGGCCAAATTGAATCAGCTTACACCCTGTTGTGAGCAAAGTCACACCCTAGTCTCAACCCCAAACCAAAAAAAACACACCTTTGAAGAATCTGGCCGTTCCACTCATCTAGTGGGGATGGGGCACTAAAACTGCTACAAAAAAAGAAATCAACCTTTGACTATATTTATGGCAAAAGAAATGGCATTATAATTATCTGAAACAAGAAAGGAAAAGGGAACAGCAAAGAAATCAATTCTCAAGAAGAACACAATGTTTTTACTGTTTTGTTACACTGTTTGGAATTATTCAGTGAGGTTTTTGAAGTGTAAGTGACTTTGAAGTATTACATTTGGAATATGTGATATTTTGAGGATGTCATATTTATGGCTCCTTCAATCTGATGGTGCTGCAAACTAACCATTGGGCTGCTAACTCAAAGGTCAGTGATTCGAACCTGCAAGATGATCTGACGAAGAAATACGAGGCAGTATGCTCTCCTAAAGATTTACAGCCTGGTAGTCTATCCCGTAGGAAGATGTGATGCTAATCCAAAAACCTGTTTCAATCTATCAGCAGCTCCATGGGAGAAAGTTGGCCAGTCTCCTCCAGTGTGATTTACAGCCTTGGGAAATACAAGAAAGGGACAGCTGTGAGTCGTTTTAACTCACTGGCAATGAGTTTGAGTTAATGGATATAAAAATCACAGCGAGGGAGTGGGGATTGCAATATTACAGTGATTAATTTTATCTAGCAAAATGTGTCTGAGTGGTTGAATGGAAAATATTTGTTTTGTAAACTTCTGCTCAAATAACAATTAGTGGTGGTGGGGAAAGACAGCCTCATAAACCCCCTGGGGCAGGTCTGCTTTGTCCTGTAGGGTCATTATGAGTCAGAGCCAATTCTAAGGCAGTAGGTTTGGTTTGATTTTTTAATTTTTATTCTTGTGTACTGTTGAATCTGATCTGATTGGCACAGGAGGCCCCTGAGCCACCAGAACTCCCTTGGTTTGATTTTTTTGTTTGTTTGTTTCAACTCATTATTTGTATAAACACAGATGAGAATGAAGATTACTCTGCAAGGATATTAAGAAAAATATTTCTCACTTAAGAAATTAGTAATCTGGTAACACCTGAATACAGAACTTTAGACTTCTAGTCACTAAAAAAGAAAAAAAAAGTAACTCTGGTAGTCTCGTGGTAAGGAGCTGCACTGCCAACCCAATGGCAAGTGGTTCAAATCTACCAGTTCTCCATATGAGAAAGATGGGAAATCTCCTTCTGTGCAGTTTACAGCCTCTGAAAGCCGACCACAGGGTCACCTATGGGTCATTCTGACTTGACAGTCCATAACAAGAAGATAACATTCACTTTTTAAGTTTAAATTGCAGTGTATCATTTTGCTTACTGAAGACCTAATCCAAATAGGTAAAGTGTGATTAGAGTTTATAAAAAATAAAAATAATTTATAAAGGAATTTGAACAGGATAAGCAGAAGGAGGGTTTAATGCATGTATCCTTAGTTTAGATTCGTATTGCATTTTAAGTATGTACATTATGCTATGCTTGTTCCATCTGTGTGTTTAGTATGTTCTTGATGTTGTGCTGGACTGATTGAGAGAAGTGAAAGAAAATGAAAAATCTCCCCTACCCACAGAAGTGATCTCTACCCACAGAGAGGGCCCAGATCACGCACACACACACACACACACACACACACACACACACACGTGCATTTAATGCCTGTAAAGAGGTTATATTTTGGAAAATAAATAGTATTAATAGTTAAGAAGAAAATCCCATGGCACATTTCTACCCAACACACATGGGGTCACCATGAGACAGAGTCAATTTGATGTCAGTTGCTAGGCAAACCCAAAGAGACAGAACCTGACTAGTGGTTACCAGAGCTGTTGTAGGTGCCATTGAGTTGACTACAACTCATGGCCTGTGTAAGGACAGCAGATGGAAACCTTGCCCTCCTTCACCATCTCTGTCTGCACAATGCCATTGCTTCAGTCACTGTGTCAACCAATCCAACTCATTGAGGGTCTTCCTCCCTTTTGCTGATCTGCTGCTTTTCTCATTATCATGTCTTGTTCCAAAGACTAGAACCTCGTAACAACATACCCAAAGTATGTGAGACAAAGTTTCACCATCCTTGGCTCTTAGGAACATCTTGAGGCTGTAGGGTGAGTGAAATAGGAATTACTATTTCTTGAGTATATAGTTCCTGCCTGGAATGATTAAAAGTTTTCAGAAATACAATAGTGATTCCTGTTCTCCATTATTAATATACTTAATGCCACTGACTTGGACATTTAAAAACTGTTCAAATGGTACATTTTATGTTCTTCATATTGTTAGCAGGGAGTGCCTAACAGTAGTGGTTGAGACCCATAGGGAGTTGCACTGCTAGCCTAAATTCCATGCCTTTCTGGCCGTTCGAATCCACCAGCGGTTCCTCAGGAGAAAGTTAGGCAAAGATGAGAAAGAATTGCTCCATAGGATTTGTGGGGCTTTTGTTTTTATTGTGATTTGACTGCAAATTTACAAATCACATTTCTTCTCCATTCAACCACTCGGACAATTTGTTTTATAACATTAATTACAACACCCACAAGTGGCTCTCTTGCCACTTCCTCCCTGTATTACTCACTTCCACTGATCCTTCCAATCCCACCTCTCCTCACCTTCTGAGCTTTATCCTTAGGCAAATGGTTAGTTATTCTAACAACTCGTTGGGTTTTCCAAACTATAATCCTCATAGGCACCACCAGAGATCCCTTTAATTCATATATATGAGATTATTATACACGTCCTAGGGGGTTAAGCGAGGTCCTCTTGAAACTGGTGCATTTTACCCAGCATGATGTTTTCCAGGTCCAGTCATGCTGTAGCATGTAGGTCTCAGGATTTTGTTTCTTCTTATGACTGTTCAAGTATTGTTTTAAAACATCAAAGTAGAGAGACCAGTTTGCCTACTCTTAAGGTATGCTCTCTCAGATCCCCAGCACTGATCTGAATCAGTGATTAGAAGATTTGAAAAAAAAAAAATAAGATTTGAAGTGTCCTTGATTTTCACATTATCACATCCTGTACCCTCACCACCACTATCACTCAGCTTAAAATGTGCTAAAACCTAGACTCATTCACTCACTCACTGCTGTCAAGTTGGAACCTGCTCACAGCTGACCTTCCATAGGGTTTCCAAGGCTGTAAATCACATGAAGGAGATTGCTCATCTTCTCCCTTGGTGTCACTGGTGAACTGCGAACTGCTGGAGAGGCGTGGCTTTGGGGTTAGTAGTGCATCACCATATGGACTACAGCACCAGCATTCTACACAGTCCCAGACAACTCAGGACAACCTGCTACTCTACTTCCACATTTTTAGCATTGACCTTTCTAATGTGAGATTCTAAAATGTATGATGGCCTAAGGCTATGATTATTTACTCAAAGCTCATTGTCTTTGAGTCAGACCTGACTTACAGCTGACCCTCTAGTGGGTTTTCAGAGGTTATAAATCACACAAGAGGAAATTGTCCATCTTTCTCCTGTGGAGCCACCAGTGGATTTGAACCACCAGAGAGGCACCACTTTGGGGTTAGCAATGCAACTGCTGCCCACCAGGCCACCAGAGCTCCCTAAAGCCTTGATGAGATAGTATAATTAACTGCATCAATAAATTTTAATTCATGTTATAAAGCAAAATGTACATGAATGATTGATTGAATGAAAACACAATATGATTTGTAAATTTTCAAGTAAATATGGTGTATGATTGTGGAGTCTCCATCTCTCTGGCAACTAATTCATCCTACTCTACTATGGTAGCTTGTATGTTGCTATGATGATGACATTTTGCTACACTGTACTAAGTTATCATGAATCAAATTTGACTTGATGACAACAACAGCAACTAAGTTCTGTGTATATTAGAATCTAATCAGGGTTTCTACGGTGTAAAGATGGAGGGGCCAATGGATACAATTTCTTAGGGCTATGATTATAAAAAGAAGCAATGGTGGCACAATGGTTATGTGTTTGATTGTCAACCAAAAGCTCAGAAGTTCAAATCCACCAGGTGCTCTGAAGAGAGAAGAATATGGTAGACTGATTCCATAAAAATGTACAGCCTTATCCACCAGATGCTCTGCCGGGGAAGGAGGGACAATCTCCTCCTGTACCAGTCAGATCTGATTTGACGGTACATTCACACAAAAATAATAAAAAAAATTAAATTTAAAAAAAATTAATAAAAAAATAGTTTAAAAATGTACAGCCTTATGCAAACAGGGTGTGTTAGTCTATCCACAAGGAGATTGGCTAGTTTTGACATTAAACTGAACAGGTTCAGTAGGAAATCTCACCACCAGCAAAAAAAAAAGCAAGAATATGCAGCACATCCTTTGGGACCTGAGATTCTTATGCCTGTCAGCCCTACAGGAGCACTATAACAAGCACTGGCAAAGAACCAGAGACCTGACAGGAGACAGAGCTGGCCTTGGAACTGCAGCTCTACAGACCCAGAGATAGGAGCCTTTGCTCAAGTTTGTAACAGGACTGTGGGGAAAAGCCATAACTGGAAGAAATAAGAGTTTTGTAACACTGGCCTAAAGCTGAGAGGCTGAAGACTGAAGGAATTGCAAGCACGCTTCAGAAGCTGTCCTGACCGATTGAATATAACCTGCTGCCAACTGGAGTTACAGACTTTTGACTTCTCTAATAAATCTCATTAAACTTATTTTTAAAAAATATACAGCCTTGAAAACCCTATAGGAAATCCCACTTTGTCCCAAACAGTTGCTATGAGTCAGAATCCAGTGGGAGTAGGCTTGAATTTGTCTAATTATCTAGTTCTATTCCCCCATACCTGTTCAATCTGTATGCCGAGCAACTAATTCTAGAAGCTAAACTGTATGAAGAAGAATGTGACATTAGGTTGGTTAATCAACCTGCATTAACACAGATGACACAACCTAGCTTGAGAAAAATGAAAAAGACATGAAGCACTTACTGAAGAAAGTCAAAGACTATATACTGCAGTATGACTTCAGTCTGGAGACTAAGGTACACCTGTTCTAGGTCATAGTCTTTGCAATTGCTTGCTATGTGTCGGAGGGATGGACAATGACTAGGGATGGTAGAAAGAGAATTGATGCCTTTGAGCTGTGGTGCTGAAGAATTTTGAATATACCATGGACTGCTAGGAGAACAAACAAATTTGTCCTATAGAGGGTGAAACCAGGCTGCTCCTTGGAGGCAAGGATTGTGAGGCTTCATCTGACATATTTTAGGCATGTTGCAAGGAAGGACAAGTCCTTAGAGAGGAACATCATGCTTGGAAGGGTGGAGAGAAAGAGAAAGAGAAGAAGACCATCAATGAAATGTATTCATTCAGTGACTGGGGTAACGAGGATAGGTGTGTCAGAGACAATAAAGATGGCACAGGACAGAGCAGGTTTCAGAGCTGTTGTATACAGGGTCATTATGAGTCACAAGCGACTCAGTGGCACCTAACAACAATAACAACAACATGGGTTGCATCTCAACATCAAGAAAACATTTTTTAGCTGCTGTTCCTCTTCAGCTCCGACCATGTTGCTGTGTGATTATCTCAATTGGTTTTAATTGAGGCAGAAACTGAAGCTCTACCAATGAACAGTTTAAAAACAAGACACTTTTGTATTAAAATTGCTTGCAGTAACAAAAAAAAAAAAACAAACATCAAGAAAACAGACATTCTCACCCTTGGACCTAAAGACAACCTCATGATAGATGTATAAAAGATTGACGCTGTCAATGATAATTTCACTTGGATCTATAATCAGCATCCACAGTAGCAGGAGTCAAGAAATCAAAAGATGCATAGCATTGGGTATCTTTAAAGGAGGCTTGTGTGCCTGTGCCCACGCTGGCCCCCAGTGCCCACTCAGTCAGCCCTGTTCAAGGCGATCCTCATCTTCAACAAGCATGGGGAATTGTGGCTCTCCAAGTTCTACCAGCCTTACAGTGAAGATCCACAACAACGCATCAGGAGACATCCCATTTGGTATCTAAGAGATAAGAATGTCTGTAATTTCCTAGAAGTAGGATTGTTAATAGGAAGATCTGACAACAAATTGATTTCTAGACATTAGGTAACATTATATTTCATCACAGTGTGCGGATTCTTCAGAAAGTGGATCTGTCATTTTAGATCTAATTCAAGTATTTGTGGAAATATTACTTTCGAAAATATCTGTGAACTGGATTTAATTTTCCATAGAGCTAAGTTTCACAATACTCTTGCAGAAATGGTGACGGAGGAATGGTATTAGAGACGAATATGAATGAGATTGTTACACAGATTGACACACAAAATAAACTGGAGAATTCTGAGGCTGGCTTAACAGGAGCTCCAGCCCATGCTGCATCAGCTGTAAAGAATATGAATCTTCCTGAGATCTCAAGAAACACTAACATTGGTGACATCAGTATAAAAGTGCCAGACCCAAAAATTTAAAAAGGCTACTTTCAAGTAAAATCCAGGGGGGAAAGCCATCCAGCTTTACAAGGAAGCTGTTTACCAAAAGGAGAGGAGGAGAGTCTTAACTTTTGCTCTTGGATTCAAGTCAAGGTATGTATAGAAATTTTCTAAAATCAGTATGTGAATAGTTCAATGATGATTAATTGTATAAAACACAATGAATGGGAATGATTGTGTGAATCACAATGAAGGATAGTATGAAACACAAAGTATATAAATTTTGTATGCAGAGACAAAAATTTTTTAAGAAAGAAAAAATTAGTATGTGAAGTTCAGTGCTGTTTTTCTTGCTCAGGGATTTTTGAAAAAAATTGAATAGTTTCTTGCCACACCAACTCCAAGAGAGTCTGTGTGACAAAATCACCCGATTGAGGCGAAAACTTCAAGGAAGTCAGCCTCTCTGAACGTGTGCTTTCTCCATGATTGTTCTTGGCCTTTCTGTAATTTCTCTTCTATTGTCTCTTTGTGTTTTCTATGTGGGACAGGGTGGGGAAAGCTGTGTTCTTTACACAAAGTGTTTTTACTAAAAGTTTGTTAAATGTTTCCAGGAAAGAACTAAATGGAGGTGACGACTTTAATACGCAAACATTACCTCCGGTTCTTTTAGCATTACTAAAACTCCTTCAAAGAATAAAACCAAACCCTTGCCCCCCACCATGAGAACATCAGGTGGAAGAATTGTTTATCTATTAAGTAAAGGTTGTTGGTGCAGCTCTCTATTGAGAAAGGCCCTTACAGAATTCCAGAGCCTACAAATAAACCTCTTCCATATACTGGAAAATATGATTAATTTAATGCAAAACACCCTGATGGTTTTGTGTCTTGGGATATATTTTTCAAAAGGTTTAAAAGTGACCAGAGGGAAGATGTTATGCAAGGTGTAAGTGGTAAAATAAGTCATGAAACATGAGATTGGGATGATGAATTTAGGCAATATTATGACCCAAAACATCCTTTGTATGAACCTAAACCCCCTTATTAAGATAGTGATCACCCCTAGAATAATGGAAAGTGTAAAAGTGTTGTCTTTTGAATGGAAAGAAATAATATTGTAAACTCAGCTAAAAATGTAAAATGTATCAGCTTAAATTTAAAATGTAACTTTTTTACTTTGTAACTTTGTAACCCAAACAAGTTGAAGAACAGGTTTAAAAACAAGTTTAAAAATAAAATGTTTAAAAAGCACCAGTGAAGAAATCTATAAGGGATACTCCAGCCAAAAATGCACAAAAATCAAACCAGAATGGAAAAGACTCAAAACCGTCAACTCCACGATCAAAAGGACAAGAATCTTTCAAAAAACAGGAAAAAACTCTCAAAACTCCAAAAGGACCTAGTTCTGTAGAAGACATTAAAGCAAAAATGCAAGCAAGTATAGAAAAAGGTGGTTCTCTTCCCAAAGTGGAAGCCAAATTCATCAATTATGTGAAGAATTGCTTCCAGATGACAGACCAGGAGGCTATTCAAGATCTCTGGCAGTGGAGGAAGTCTCTTTAAGAAAATAATTTGTTAAAACAGTTTGTTAAAATTTTCCGTCTTATTTCTGTAACAGTTGATATCGGACTGTCCTTTTTTATAATGCTGAGTGAGAACTTTCCCTACCTTGTCTAATAAATGTTGTCCAGGTTTCTTTGCCAAGAATGTGTTGTCCAAGATGCCTGTTTAGTTTCTAAAGATGGAACCCTTTGCTTTGGTTTTAAGTATGTATGGAATGTTATGATAGGACAAAGTAGTAGCAATGGTCAAACAAATGGAAATGGTGGGGAAACAAAAATATACATGTGAAATAAACCCAGTATTTTAATAAAGTAAAAAAAAAAAAAATAAAATGTTTACGTGAAAAGCCATTGTCTACCAAGTTCTCCAATTACCAAAGAACTGTGACCATAAAGAATAGCTTTTCATGCTCTCCAGTTACCAAGGAACCGTGACCATAAAAAATAGCTGTGTGCAAGAAAATAATGTAAACTTTATTCTTACTTTTGTTGTCTTTTTGACTGTTGATTAAGTCCCTAATTGTAAAATTGGGATATAAATGTATCATGCTAAATGTAATAAGCAAGAAAAAGAGAGAAGGAAGAAAGAAGAAGGAGAATTAGAATGACTTAGAATTAAAATCATCAAGATCACTTGACTGTTTGTCTTGTGTTCTTTCCTCGTCCCTTCACCGAACTTCTACTCACCTTCATGTTCCCTCTTCGAGACCCTAGACCTCAGGCTTACAAGCCCCTCCAGAATGGAGCAGCCCGTGGCAGTTTCTGTGTGATCTTTTTTCTTTCTTTCTTTTCTAAACTGTATTCTTTTTTATTTTTTTATTTTTGTGTGCATGTACCGTCAAATCAGATCTGACTGGTACAGGAGGAGATTGTCCCTCCTTCCCAGGCAGAGCATCTGGTGGATTTGAACTATGCGCCTCTGGGATTGTAGTTGCAGCTCCTTACCACTAGGCCACCAGAGCTCCCCTCTAAACTGTATTCTTAAGCCCACCTAAGGTATGCCTCTTATATATCGACTACTATTTTGAAAGTGTTTGAGATATTTCCTTATGTACAACTCCAAAAGATGGAATACTATGCAGCATTGAAAAAAAGGAACTCATGAAACATTATGCAAAATGGATGACCCTGGAGGACATTATGCTGAGTGAAATATCTCAGTCACAAAAGGACAAATATTGCATAGGGCCGCTGTTGTAAAACGGGACTTACATCAGGGTTGAGCTGGGGCAGAGAAGGAGGAGAGGAATGATATATACTGCATTGAAACAGATGAGGGATAGAACTGTTTAAAAGGGATATATGATTGGGTATTATTGTCATGACAGGAGTCCAGAATGAAAGCTGCACAGCGGAGTGGACTTGGGGGGAGGGACTGCATAACAATGGAAGAGGTTTTCTTTACTTTTCAAGGAAAAGAGTGAATTGGGAGCGAGGGGGTGGGCGGGGGAAAGTGCAACAATGAATGACTGGAAACCCTAAGTCTTTGTAAACTTGCATTAAAATTAATTTTAAAAAGGATTTTAAAAAAGTTAGTATTTTGTAAGCAGCACAGTACAGCATTCCTTAATTCCTTCTGCTGTTTATCATAATTGTTATTTTAAAAAACCAAGTGTGTATTGCATGAAAACTTGCTAACCTTTTTCTCTTCTTGTTGTTGTTATATGCCATCGAGTTGACTCCAACTCACAGTGACCCTATGTACAACAGCTCTGAACCCTGCTCTATCCTGAGCCCACCTCATCATCTCTGACACACCTAGCCCCATTACCCCAGTCACTGAGTCAATCCATCTCATCCAGGGTCTTCCTGTCTTGTTCTGTCCCTCCACCCTTCCAAGCATGATGTCCCTCTCCAAGGACTGGTCCCTCCTTGCAACGTGCCTGAAGTATATCAGATGAAGCTTCAGAATCCTTGCTTCCAAGAAGCAGCCTGGTTGAAGCATTTTTCTGTTT
>NW_006400052.1:617968-624233 GCF_000299155.1 Elephantulus edwardii | reverse complement strand
AATGAGTGGATAGAGAAGCTGTGGTATATTCACACAATGAAATACTACACTGCATTGAAAAACAAGGAACTCATGCAATATTATTCAAAATGGGTGAGCCTGGAGGACATTATGCTGAGTGAAATATCTCAGATGCAAAAGGACAAATATTGCATGGTGCCACTGTTGTAAAAAGGGACTGATATCAGGGTTGGGGTAAGATTGAGAAAAGCTGGATAAATTGTGTATACTGCACTGAAACAGATGAGGGAGTGAATAATTTAAAAGTGATGTATGATAGGGTCTTATGGTTATCACAAGAGTCCACAATTAAGGTTGCATAGTGGAATGTACTTGGGGCGGTGGGAGGGGTGCCGGGGGATTGTGTACCAGGGAAGGAGTGTTTCTTTTACTTTTGAAAGAGAGGAGCGAAATGGGGTGCGTGGGGGAGGACTGGGCGGGGAGAGAAGTGCAGCAATGAATGAATGGAAATCCAAAATCTCTGTAAATGCTCACTAAAATTATTTTTAAAAAAGAAGAAGAAAAAACCCAAAAACAAACAAACAAACAAAATACAATATTGAAAAGAAGTGATGACAGTGGGCATCCTTGTCTGGTCCCTGTTTGCAAGGAAAATTCAATATTGTTTAAAAAAAAATAAGTGAGCCAGTATAGCTAAAAGTATCATGTTTCTCTTTTCTATACCAGTGCCCTAATTTATAAACATTCAGATTCTCATTCTTTAAGAGATTGTTAAAATCATAGTAAAGAATCATGAAATGCAGACATAGTAGGCTCTAAAATTATAAAATATTTGTTATTGCTGTTATTATTAGTTGCCATGGAGTCAATTCCAGTTGGTGAAACATTTATACAAACAAGATAAATAACATCTATGTAAGCATTATGACAGTGGAAAACATCTCTGAGCACTCCATTTATCTTTTTTTTTAATACTGGTTTAGTTAAAAAGTTCAAATACATTGTTTTTCTCCCTGTATCTTTCCCATTTCCTTCATCCAACTCCCAGCCATCAGATTGTATGACCCTATGATCAACTCCTCTCCCAACCTATTCTCATTCTTCTGCTCCACCTTTGGATTCTCATACTCATTTTACAATAATGATTTTATACAATATTTGTCCTTATGGGATGGAGTTAGTTCACTCAGTATAATGCTCTCCATTCCCTCTCAAGTTAAGTAGTAGCTTAAAAAAAATTGTTCCTGTATGCTGTTTAGTATTCCATTGTGTGAATGTACCATAATTTCTCAATCCATTCGATTGTTCTATATATCTTAAGAAGTAGAATACGGTGTGTAACTTGGGTGTTTACTTTATTAGTCTTCTTTTCCATTCTCTTAAATTTCAAACTTTCATATTATAATCTCCTGTCTTGCTTTCATATTTTATTATCTGCTCACATACATCTAAAATTTAACATTGTTTTTTTTAAAGATTTAAATTAATAAAAACACAATCTGTGTAAAATATATATATATATATATATATATCTTTGGGGAGCTCTGGTGGCCTAGTGGCAAGAAATTGTACTACAATCTCAGAGGTGTGCGGTTTGAATCCAGACACTCTGCTGCAGAAGGAGGAAAAATCTCCTCCTGTACCAGTCAGATCCGATTTGACGGTACACGCACAACAAATAATAAAAAATTTTAAAAAAATCTTTAAAGTACTAAAAAAAGTAAAGATGTCAGTTTAAAGATTTAGGTGCACCTGATGCAAACCACAATATGTTCAATTGCTTCTTATGCTTCAGAGAGTTAATAAGGAAAGCCAAAGAAGAATCAATGCCTTTGAATTGTGGTGCTGGTGACTAACTCATGGACTGTCAAAAGAGCAAACAAATTTACCTCACAGGAAGTAAATCCACAGTGCTCCTAAGAGGCAAGGCTGGTGAAACTTGGTCTCATGTCCTTTGGGTATATTGTCAGGAGGGGTTAATGCTTGCAAAAGACATGCTGGGGAAAGTAGAAGGTCATCAAAAGAGAGGAAGGCCCTCAATGAGACAGAATGACATGTCTGGTGGCATAGTGTTTAAAGTGTTGGGCGGCTAATAGAAAGATCAGTAGTTCAAATCCATCAATCATTCCAAAGAAGACAGACAGGCAGTCTCCTCTCATTAAGCTTTGTAGCCTCAGAAACAAATGGAGGGTTGCCATAAGGCCAAATCAAGTCAGTGGCAATGGGTTTGGCTTGAGTGTCTTCCCAGAGGTCCCTGTCACTGAAGGTCTAAAAGTCAGAGAATATCTGATTGTGATTCCAAGGTATTAAGATCTGAAAGGTTTTCATTCCCAGATTCTTAAAGGAGCACTGGTGGTGTACGAGAGAGATATACTAATCAAAAGCTGGCAGTTCAAATCCACAAGGCCCTCCACTCGGGAAATAGATGGGAGACTCCAAAGAGGGTCATAATCAGCCAGAACTGACTTGACAGTAGTGGATTTGGGGGTTTGCTATACTTTTAAGGTTATACTCTTCCATGGTTCTAAAGTTGTACTGCCTAATATGGCAGCCACAAGCCAAGTATGACTACGTAAATGTAAAAGAGTTTAAATTAAATAAAACTAACAATCATCTATTGTACTGGCCACATCTCAAATGTTCATTAGTCACATGTACTAGGCTCCCATATTGAACATCACAGATGTTTCCACTTCTTAAACATTCTCATGAACAGGGCTGATCTAAAGATTAAAGCTCTCAGTGTCCCTCGATGCACTCCCTCCCTGACTCTTAAGATTCCCTGCACTAAGAGATACAAATACTGTTCCAGCAGACCCCTCTCCTTTTCATCTCTTCCCCTTCACCCACCTCAGCCCACACCCTCCCAAGTACCTGCCAAGGCCTTGATCCGGGAACACTCAAAGAGTGAGGCAGCTGCAGTGGAGGCAGCCAGCTGCTCCCGCTCCCAACCCCGATCTGGACTCTCCCAGCGGGCTGTGGGGTTGTTGTTGTTGTTGTTGGGGGCAGGCAGGCCCTCCATATTGTCCACTTCCCCTCCTGGTACCTGCGCCATTGGGGGAGGTGAAGCCTAGAATGGAGAAAAACAGATTAAGACTAAAAATGAGAGCTAAGCTCAAACACTCACCTTCTAACAATGTTTCTCTGGCCTTCAGTTTTCCAGTCTTTAAAATGGACACAGTAAAAACCTCACTATCACCAAGACAGAAGAACCAAGAGCAGACTTGGGTTCCTATGCTGATAAGGTCCTTGACACAAATTTCTCAGGGGACACAAGAGATCTCCAGGGGACATGGGGCCTACAGATGCTGAAGGAAACAAGGACCTTCCTCCAGAACTGGAAGAGAGAGAATGAATGACTTCCCCTAGAGCTGGCACACTGAATTCAGGCTTCTAGCCTCTTAAACCATAAGGGACTAAGTTTCTGTTTGTTAAAAGCAAAATAAGTAAATGGATAACAGTGCACAGGGTTACAGGCAAAGTATTCAGCTTGGCTCTTGGCGCAGAGTAGAGCAAATCATCACTGTTATTATTATTATTAGAGCAATAATATTGTTGCTGACAGAACTCTATAATGCAGTAATAGTGATAGTTAAGATTTCCCAAGCATTTGCTTTGTATTAAGTACTTAATATCCATTATCACAATTCCCGTGGATTTAGTTCCCAAAGTACAGGGTATTAGCCGACTCATTTTACAGAGGAGGAAGTTGAGGCACAGAGAGGTTAATTCATTTGCCCAAAGTTACACATCTGGTTAATCATGAAGTTAAATTATGATGTGACAGGCACTGTGGTTAAACAGCTGCATTAACAGCCTTAATTCTTCACTATTGAAGCCACACCTTTAAGGAGTTCTAGTGACAAAATAGTTGAGTGCTGGACTATTAACCAAAAGGTCAGGGGTTCAAATTCACCAGCCTCTATGGGAGAAATATGTAGTAATCTATAAAGATTAGAACCTTTGAAACCTGTTGTTGTTGTTGTTGTGTTAGGTGCCATCGAGCCAAGGACTCATAGCGACCCTGTGAACAACAGGTCTGAACTCTACCCTGTCCTGTACCATCCTCACCATCTGATATATTCAAGTTCACTGGCAGAGTCACTGTGTCAATCCATCCTGTTGAAGGTCATCCTCTAACCTCCACCTTTCCCAGCCTGATGCTTTTTTCCAAGTACTGTCCCCTCCTGACAACATGTCCAAAATATGTGAGACGAAGTTCCACCATCCTTGCCTCTAAGGAGCACCCAGGATGCACTTCCTCCAGGGCAGACTTGTTTGTCCATGGGATATTCAGTGCTCTTCTCCAACATCACAACTCACTGTCCAACGTTCATATGCACAGGAAATAACTGAAAAGACCAAGACTTGGATCAGGTGCACTCTGCCCCCAAAGGGTCTCCATGAACTGAAACCAATTTGACAGCAGTGAGTTTTTTTGCTTTGTGGCCTCATACCAAGTAAATAGTGTCCTTCTTTTGTGGAGGGGATGGAAGGGTAGGGGACATGTCCCACCTTGGCCCACACGTGTCTTGCCCTGGCCAATGGAGTTAGGTAGAAGTGAGGAGGTGTCAGGTATGAACCTGAAATTCAACAGACTTGTATGTTTCTGCTTACACTCAGCTGAGGCCATGAGGAAAACTTGCATGGGTTAGTCCCAGTCTAAGCTCCCAGTCAATGCAGTAAAAAGCAAAGAAAGCAGCCAACACCCACCTCCCTCCTCCCAAGATGTGAATGCTCTCAGAAGAGACTATCACCGCAAGGCAGAGTCCAGCCTGAACCTCAGGCTCCAGGACTAAAAACTTGCTAGTGTTTTAAGACATCAAGCTTGGGGTGATTTGTTAGGCAACATTATTGCAGCAGTAGCTACCTGACATATCATCCCACTCAAGAGCTAGCTGTACTCCAGTAGCCAAGCTCAATGTCATTAAGTAGATTCAAATTCATGGCAACCCTATGTGTAGAGTAAACATAGACTCCATGAGGTTTTCAAGGCTTCTTTTGGAAGCAGATTCACAAGAGCCTCTGAGTGGGTTCCAATCACTAACCTTTCATTTGTATTACGTAGGGACAAGTTTATATATGTTGAAATGTTTATATATGTACATATATGTTGTTGTTGTTGTTATGTGCCTTCGAGTTGCTTGCGACTCATAGCAACCCTATGGACAATAGCCCTAAACTCTGCTCTGTCCTGTGCCAATCGCCCTGTCTCTTACACTCCCTCCCGATTACCCCAGTCACTGAATCAATCCACCTCATAAAGGGCCTTCCCCTCTTGCGCTGTCCCAAATATATGTTTACATATAAGAGGAAAGAGGGGTATGTGATAACAAACATCTCTCCACCTTCCCAGTCACACCACACCCGACTCTAAACCAGCACAGGAAGCAGTGGAGAGGGGTTCAGTGGTCCTCCTCCCAAAAGGACTAGGCATTTTCCAACCCACGAGAGTTTAAGAGGGGAGCGCCTAGGTCCTGGTCAGCTCCAGTCCCTTTGGGAGGACAACCCAAAATCCATTCTTCCTCTTCCTTTCTTTCATGGAAAGTTCTAAGTAGACAGGGCACATGCCGCCTACCTGCTTCGCGACCTTGTCCAATTCACTTCCCTTCTCTGCCCTCAGTGTGTTTATCTGTAAAATGGGAATAATAATGGTACCCATTCCTACGGGAAGCTCTAAGGGTGTTTGATGGTTAAGCAAGCAAATAATACCAGTACTGTGCTACCGGCTGCACAGCAAACCCTCCGTGTACACATTCCTATGCCAGAGTGGGTTCAATCCTACTTTATTCTAGCTGTTATCTTTAACTGAGCTTCTCAGGACCTCCGTTTCCTCCTGTTAGATAGTGACCGCACCTGTGATCTTCTGGGCATGGGAGACGCTCCCTCGGGCCAGGAAGAGGGGAGCAGCCCAGACCACCGCGGGATTGATGGGGAAGAGAGGCTGGCAAGGCGCGGAGAGGGGTCCCGCAGCTCCACGGGCGGCGGGCGAGGGACTGGGGCGGGATCAGGAACTTTAACCCTTCGTGGGCGGCCCGAGCCTCCCTCTCCCCGCAGTCCAGTCACGGTTCCCAAGGAGGGGGGCCTGCGAAGGACAAGGCCTGGAGGTAGGATCTGCGCCGTGCGAAGGCTGCATCGCGTTGGGGGTGGGCTTGCTTTGCACCCCACCTCTTCCACAGACAAGAGACCCCGGGGTTCAGGCCAAGCCCACCGCGCGCCGGGAGGGAGGCTCGGGCAGGTGGGGAGATGCTGCGGGGGAGGCGCCGGCTGCCCGAACGCCGCTCACCTGGGCCCGCGGCCGCCC
>NW_006400052.1:582347-617688 GCF_000299155.1 Elephantulus edwardii | reverse complement strand
CGCAGCGACACGCTCCAGCGGAGCCACATACTCCCACGCTGTCACATACACACGGGGTCACACAGCGTCACACACAGCCACATCCACACAATCCCAGTGTCACCCTTCGCTTGGGGCCATACACTCAGGCTGTCACACACTCACGTGTTGTCCCACTCTGTGTCCCACAGTGTAGCACACTCAAGGGAGCACGCCCCACCCACGCGGTGTCGCACAACCACACATATGTCCCGCCTCATGAGACACAAAGAGCTTCACAGCCACATTGTCAAACCCTCTTACACACAGTTACACTGGCCACATCATTTTCACTAGTGAGGTCACACAGCCTTGCCTTCTCAGACCTGACACGGTCACTGCGGTCACTGGGGTAACCCTCAGAGCCACACACTAGCCCATTCACACATGACACACACGACATTGCACACTGTCATTGTCTAATACACTCCCATGTAGCACAGTTAGCACGTCATACACTCGCACCCTGTCACACAGATAATGCCTAGAGCATCACAGGCTGGAATAGGATGACACGCACAGGGTAGCCGCAAGGTCACACCTGAACCACCTCAGCGCCTACCACACCTGGTGTCATACATAGTTTTCACAGTGTTACACTTGGGGCATGGCACGTGGTCAAGGTTGTTTTTTCTTTTGAGTTACTCAGAGTCATCACACAAGAGATCACACACACACACACACACGTACATACATAGACACACAACTGCACAGTGTCACACATGTCCTCACGCCGTCCTTTCTCACTTCCTCCTTCTCCTGCTTGCAGCAGTTGCGAGGAGGCCCGGGGCGATCTCTGGACTCCGAGAGAGGAAACTGAGGTAGGAGCGACAGGTGGGCGTGGTCCTTGCTGATCCCGCCCCTCCATGGTGTCTAGAGTCAGGAGGTGGGCACTATATGCATAATTTTCCTAGTCCCGCCTACCAGCCGCCGGGTTTACAGCAATATCGGGCTCCGCCTCCCAGTATCATTGGCTGAAGGAGAAGGCGGTGCTGGGTCGAAAGCGAATAAGGTCAGACTCCTGTCAGGAGGCGAGGTCTTTTTGTGCACGGCCCGCCTCCTGGGCCGCCCTGGGTTGTGGCTAGAGAAGGACAGAGCTCCGTGCCCAGCACCCAGTCGGTTCCCACGCTTCCTCCAACTCAGCAGCTCAGAGACTATGACCCCACAGCATGGCTGTCAAAAAAATCGCAATCTTCGGCGCCACCGGCAGGACTGGGCTTACCACCTTGGCTCAGGCGGTGCAAGGAGGTATGAGCTGGGGCGGACGGGGATAGCACCGTGGGTTCGTGCCAATGCAGGTTGTGTACTTCCACTGTGCTAAGATCCAAAAAACCACTGTGCTAAGATCCAAAAAACAAAGTAGGTGTTCCCGAGAACAAATATATGGGAGGCCACAGCCCCCAATTTCATGTAAGAACAAGGCATAGGAATTACTCAGGGAAGTCTGGTGGACAATACATCACGTGACTTCCATGAAATGTTATTGCTGCACTTAAACTAGGTATGCATTTGTCGACCAGCCCTGCCCTCTTTACAGAGATATTAAATCCTCGCAGCCCTCAACTACACTGGTGGCTGCAATTGGCTTGCCACCTCATGGCGACCCCATGTGTTGGAGAGTAGAATCGTCCTGTAAGGTTTTCTTGACTATAATCTTTAAGGAGAGTGCCAGGTCTTTCTCTCACCGTGCCTCTGGGTGGATTCTAACTGCTAGCAGTTTAGTTCTAACCTGTGCGCCACCAACTCTTCTATTTACCCCCCTTGGATGAGAAAGAGGAACTCTGATGGTGCTTAAACTCTCAGCTGCTAACAGAAAGATTTATGATTCTTACTCACCAACCACTCTGAGAGAGAAAGATGTAACAACATTCAGGAAATATTTAGCCTGGGAGACCCTGGGTAGCTATTCTGCCTTCTCCTACTGGACGGCTAGATCAGAATAAACTTGAAAACAGAAGGGTTTGGACAAGAAAATTGAGACCCAGAGAGTGACAAGCTCAAAAAACAAAACAAACGCCACAGCTAGTAAAATGGCAGCCCTGGGACTTGAACTCCATCTGTATCCTTAACTAAGTCCAAAGGCTTGGGCACTGGACCCGGAAACTCTGTAGAAGCTGTGAATCCCTAATGTAAGGGGACTATGAGGCATATGTGAAGATTTGGGGGCATTGGTCCTGGGAAAGTGGACAAATGATGACATTCTGGAGTGCAACAGAAGGATGGGCCCCTGATGACCACCCCCAAACTTCACCAACCTCCCAGGGGAGCTGAGACTTTAAGATATAGGACCCCGCCTATACTGGCCTGAGTAACCCTGAAGATAAAGACTATCTGGGTGCCCCAAAAGGGTGGAGGCCACCAGTCTCTTACAGTCCAGCCCTCCTTTGGAAGAGAACCCACCTTTGCCTCAAAACTCCTCATCATCGAGCTCACCACTCTCTTCCTCCCAAAAATTATCTCCTGAGGATATTGACTTGTAAGGCCTGGAGACACAAATTTGCTGACAAACATTCATGAGGAAGAGAAAGGAGAAGCAGGAAGTTAAGAGGTGCTGAGTCATGCTGGCATTCCCTAGTTTCTACCCACCCCAACCCCCATCCTGAATTCCCTCGGCCCACCCTGCAGGTCACCACTGGTACTGCACCCAAGGGAACTGGGATCGTGAATCTAGGGCGAACTCCGCCTTCTGACTTGGCTCTACACAATTTCTTCAGGGCTCTGAGTCTCCCAGAAAAAAGAGGGGCTGTCCAAGTTGGAGATTCATCTACCTGAGAGTTTATAAAGTCCCGCTGGGTCAGACATTAAACTCCTGTCTGTCACTTCCAGCTGTGTAGCCAAATGCCTTGCCTTGTGAACCTGTATTTCTGTAAGATGGCTGTGAAACTAGTAGCATCTTCCATTAACCACACTTGTGAGGGTTAAATGAAATAATATATGGAAGTGCTCAGAAATGTGTCCTATAGATATCCTTCTCATTTTCATCCTTCCAGTGGGTTTCCAAGGCGGTAAATCACACAAGAGATTGCCCATCTTTCTTAGAGCTGCTAGTGCAGTCGAATCACCAGAGAGGCACTGGCCTTTGGATTATCTATTCCAAAGTAAACATGATTATCTATTCCTAAGTAAACGCTCTTCAGTTGAGTGGACATAGCCCAGACTCAATGTGTAAAAATGTTACCTTCTTTTTTCTATCAAGTCCGTGATCCTGGCCTAGTTACACAGAATTGCCTCAGTCTCTCCATCCTCAAAGTTGTTGTATGACCTCAAGTTGCAACAAATCTATACCTGATCCTCCAGCGGGTTTTCAGAGGCAGTAAACCACATGGGAGTTGATAGCCCATCCTTCTCCCACGGAGCAAGTGGTGGATTTTTAATTGTGCCTGCAGGAAAACACTGCATGGTTCAAAATTGGGACAGGTGTACACCAGGGATGTGTCCTATCTCTATACCTTTTCAACCTGTATGCAGAACAGATTATCTGAGAGGCTGGGCTCTATAAGGAGAAGTGAGGCGTCAGGATTGGTGGAAGATCTATTAACAATCTGCGTTATGCTGATGACACAACCCTGCTTGCTGAAACTGAGGAGGGCCTGAAATGCTTGCTGCAGAGGGTCAAGGACTGCGGCCTTCAATATGGATTGAGGCTCAATGTAAAGAAGACAAAGATTCTTACCACTGGACCAATTGGCAGCATCAGGATGGATGGTGAAGAGATTGAGATTGTTACCAACTTTAGTCTGCTTGGCTCCACGGTCAACACTCTTGGCACCAGTATCCAGGAAGTCAGAAAACTTATTGAGATGGGAAAGTCTGCTGTTAAAGACCTCTCCAGGGTACTGACAAGCAATGGTGTCACTCTGGAGATTAAGGTGCGTCTGATACAGGCTGTTGTCTTTGCAATCACTTGTTATGCATCAAAGAGCTGGACAATGACTAGGGAGGATAGAAGGAGAATTGATGCCTTTGAGCTGTGGTGCTGAAGAGTATTGAATGTACCATGGACTGCCAAGAAAACAAACAGATTCATCCTGGAAAGGGTTAAACCGGGCTGCTGCTCCTTGGAGGCAAGGATTCTGGGGCTTCGTCTGACATACTTTGAACATGTAAGGAGGGACAGGTCCTTGGAGAGGGACATCATGCTTGGGAGGGTGGAGGGACGGCAGAAGAGGAGAAGACCTTCTATGAGGTGGATTGATTCAGTGACTGGCGTAATCAGGATGGGTGTGGCAGAGGCAGTGCGATTGTCACAGGATAGAGCAGGGTTTAGGGCTGTTGTACATAGGGTCGCTATGAGTCGCAGGCAACTTGACGGCACATAACAACAACATAGGTTGACAGCATAGCTCCTTACCACTAGGCCACCAGAGCTCCTTATGTAGGAATAACAATAATAGGTTATGACAGTCTGATGTTTTTCCAACCAGGTTCAATTACTTCTTAAATTCATTAGACATAGTCTAAGTAACAACTGGTCATAAGTTGGGTTGTTTGTTTGTTTTGAGATTTGAGGGAAAGTTTAGAAAGCAGATTGGGGTTTTTTCACACATTTTGTTTCATAACATTAATGACAATACCCATGTATCATAACACTTTTCCTACTTCCTTCCTGAAATTTCTCAGTTCCAGTTCTGACTTTTTATCTACTGTTGATTTTATTTCTTGTATGCCTCTCTATGCCTTCCTTTTCATTAGTGATATTGTGCTGATCATCCTTTATTGTATATAGCCTTTTCCTTCATTAGAAATGGGGGTTTTTAATATCTATTTAACTGAGCTTTTAATGAAAGTTTATAAAGAACTTGGATTTCCACTCATTCTTTCTTCCACATTTTCCTCCCTCCCCCCTCCCCCCAGTTCACTTCTTTGTTTGGAAAAAAATATCTTTTATTGTTATACAATATCCCCCCCCCACCCCCCACCCCAGACCACTTTACTATTCAACTCTTTTTCTGGACTCTTGTCATGCCAATAATACCTAGTCATATATTCTAGTTCTCTCCCCATCTGTTTCAATGCCGTGTACATTATTTATCCACTCTTTTCTTCATTTCTCCCCAACCCCCATATCAGTCCTGTTTTATAACAGTAGTAAGTAAGTATTATGCAGTATTTGTCTTTTTGTGACTGAGATATTTTAGTCAGCATAGTGTCCTCCATGGTCACCCATTTTGTGTAATAGTTCATAAGTTCTTTGTTTTTCGGTGCTGCATAATATCCCATTGTGTGAATATACCACAGCTTCTCTATCCATTTTTTTGTTGATGGGCACTTGGGTTATTTCCATTTCTTTACTAATGTGAACAAAGCAGCAATAAACATGAGTGTGCATGTATCTGCTTGGGTGGCAGTTCTGGTTTCTTTAGGATATATTGCCAGTGGTGCAATTGCTGGGTCAAATGATATTTCTTTTTCCAACTTTTTGAGAAAGCGCCATACTGCTTTCTATAGTGGTTGCACCATTTTACACTCCCACCAACAGTGAATAAGGGTTCCAGTTTCTCCACAAACTTGCCAGCATTTGTTGTTTGCTGCTCTGTTGAATTTTGCTATTCTTACTAGGGTGAGATGATATTTCATATTTGTTTTCAATTTTTTAAATTTTATTTATTTTACTTATTTATCTATTTTTTCATTTTTCGTATGTGTACGGTCAAATCGGATCTGACTAGTACAGGAGGATATTGCCCCTCCTTCACCAGCAGAGCATCTGGTGAATTCAAACTGCATACCCCTGGGATTGCTTGTTTCTTTGTTTTTAAATAGTTCAGAATTTAGTGGGCATGTATTATTTTGTAATTTAGTATGTTGTTGTTTGTTGTTATGTGCCGTCAAGTCACCTGAGATTCATAATGATCCTATTTACAACAGCTCGGAACCCTGCTCTATCCTGAGCCAACACTACTGTTTCTGACACACCTATGCCCATTAGCCCAGTCACTGAGTCAATCCATCTCATCAAGGGTCTTCCTCTCTGGCGCTTTCCCCCCACCCTCCCAAGCATAATGTCTCTCTCCAAGACTGGTCTCGCCTTGCAACATGCCCAAAGCATGTCAGACGAAGCTTTAGAATCTTTGCCTCCAAGGAGCAGCCTGGTCTCACCCTCTCAAAGACGAACCTGTTTGTTCTCTTAGCAGTCCATATTCAATGCTCTTCTCCAGCACCACAGTTCAAAGGCATTAATTCTCCTTCTATCATCCCTAGTCTTTGTCCAGCTTTCTGATGCTTAGCACGTAATTCTGAAAACCATGGCCTGGATTAGGGACATCTTAGTCTCCAGACTGACATATGAAGTTGAAAAGACTCAGTCACTTTTATCTTTTTCTTCTTAATTAATTGCTGCACATTTTCTTCCCCCTCTAGCCCACATCGCAATGCACCCTTAGTTCCAGATTGTTCTCATACATATAATGCATAATCATATATTCCTTTCAGACACTTCTGTTTATTCTAATGTAGTATTAATTATCTATCCATTCTTTTGCCATTGTCTCCCCAAACCCCTCATGTCTGTCCTATAACAGCAGTGTTATGAAGTATTTGTCCTTCATATTATCTATATATATAAAAAAAGACAACCTTCAGAATGGAGAAGAAATTGTAAAATCATATATGTATCTAGGGTCAGGGAAGATGTTTGCATGAGGTTCCTCAGCTAGTAATTAGCAAACCCAGGATCTGAACCCAGGTCTGTGGGACCTTAAAAGGTTTGCTTTCCTATTTATAAAGATTCAAGGAGACGGTGCTAAGTATGGTGTTCCCTAACCTGACCTGTCCTTGGTTTACTCCACATAAGCATAATGAAGGCTGTAGCAGGAAACCCTAGGGTTGGGGGCCAGGAAAGTGGATGAGAGCATTCCAGTAAGAAGCAACAGTATGTGCAGAGGCCAGGAGACAAGAAACTGGTGTCTGAGGAACTGAATTAGGTTTGATTCCTGCAGGGTCCACAGGGAATGGTAGTTCCCTCAGAGGCTGGAGAAGAGGGGTCTTCAACACTGGAATGAAGAGCATGGGCTTAATCACCAGGTATTGGAGATCCTGGAAGGACTCGGAGCATGGAGACATTTTGAAATGACCATGGAAAACTCAGTCTGGCTGCTGTGTGGAAGATGGATTGGAGTGGTTGATGTTGGGGCCTGCAAGTGCTGGAGGCAGTCAGCATGCCGGGCAAGAGAGAGGCTGAAGACAGAGTCATCAAATGATTAAAAGGCAGTGTAGTCCCAAGAGAGCTGTACTGAACACAAAGGCTGTGCCTCCCTGGCAGTTCAAAACCACCAGCAGCTCTGACAGAGTAAGATGGGCAATCTTCTGCTGTATGACCTACAGCATCTGCAAACCCACTATCTGGGTGATTTCTGACTCAATGGCAGTAAGGTTTTTTGAGGAGAGCAAACAAATACCTGTCCAGTGCTTATTCTTGTGCCATGTACAACCTAAACTTTTTGTTCCCTAGTTATATTTTTGTTTTTTTACATTTCTTAGAGTCACTCCATTGAGATCGAATTCACATACTATGTTCACTACTTCTCTTGGGTCTCAGTGTCAGCTGGGTGGATGCAGCCTTGTGAACCTAGAAGAGATGCAGGTGGGGGACACGGGGATGTTTGTGGCTTTCTTTCTGCTTCAAGTGGGTGGCCGCAGAGCGGAACTGCTAGATGAATTGGGGGTCTCTGGCTCAGAGTTTGCCAGCGTTTGGGCATACGGGAATGGTAAAATACTATAGGGCCCTAGGGCGTGTGGCCCTAAGGCTTCTTTTGAATTGTTGTTGGTCAAACATTCTTCTAGGTCTTATAGCCCTGGTGTGTCCACTTGCCGTACAGAGGTAACGTGTGGTTGCTGTGAAGCTGAACACTGTGACACTAATGTGTCAAATGTGATAACGGTTATCCACGGGGCACAGTGTTTGGTGGCGCTCCCCGGTTGAAAAAAGCTTGCAAGCAGGAGTGGCATCCACTTCCATAAATAGCTCGCCTCGGGAAACCCTATGAACCTGGAGAAAGGATGAAAGCCACCCACGCAAGTGTCGAGGACTTTCGTTCTTAGGGTCGCTATGAGTTGCCAACAACTTGATGGCACTTAACAACAACAACAAGTTCACTACAGGAGTCATAAACTAGCATAGTGCCAAATGTTAACTCATTTGTTGCTGGATAATAGGGAAGCTGAGGGGACACTCTAAGGATACTGGGAGACTATCTACCACCCCCATGAAGATATGGCCATATTCTAACAACCGAATGAGGATTTGCTGTCCATATGGCAGCACAATGTTTCAAGACCACCGTCCTGAACCATGGGACCTAGGAAATGGACTGAGGGTTGGTAACATCACCTTGGAACCCAAGCCCACTGACTTACTTCTTTGATCCTTTTTACCCACAGGTTATGAAGTGACAGTGCTGGTGCGAGACCCCTCCAGGCTGCCCTCCGAGGGACCCAAGCCGGACCACGTGGTCGTGGGCGACGTCCGGAAGGCGGAGGATGTGGACAAGACCGTGGTGGGGCAGGACGCCGTCATCGTGCTGCTGGGCACCGGCAACGACCTCAGTACTGAGCCCCCCCTCTGCCCGCGGCCTCCTCCTGCGCCCAGGCCCCCCGCGCCACCCCCGCCCCCAGCCCCGCCCCTACCACCCCATCCACCTCCACCACCCGCGAGTGACAGCTACTCTCTGTCCTCTCTAAGGTCCCACCACAGTGATGTCCGAGGGCGCCCAGAACATTGTGGCGGCCATGAAGGCTCACGGCGTGGACAAGGTCGTGGCCTGCACCTCGGGTGGGTGGCGGGATCAGGGGTTTTGCTAAGATGGGGGAGGGGCGGGTACTGGGCAGGCCCAGTTTGGAGCCCAGGGACCTTGAAAGGCCATGCGAAGCCTTTCCAAATTACCATAAGTTTACTGAACACCGGCTGTGTGCCTCAACTTTGCTGGGGACCTAGTGGTGACCAAGACAGGCAGTGGCCTGCACCCATAGGCCTCACAGATGGGAGAGAGGTGATATCAAACCCATCAGGAGACAGTGATAGCCCAGAGTGAGCAGGAAGGGTTGGGCTCAGGTAGAGGAGAAGACCTGGGATGGGAGAGGGGTCAGGCTGAGGGATGAGACCATTTCCAGGGAAGGTGAAGGATTCAAGGCTGGGAAGGAGAAGAGACACAGATGGAGACAGAGACTAGGTGGAAAACTCAATTGCCTCTGGGTGTCCAAAGGCCTATGGGAAATCTCTCCTGTAGTGTGTCTAGAAGTAAGGTTTCAAGAGGAAATGATAGAGCTTTGAACAGAACCACCAGGTGTCTACCCTCACAGAGCTGCTCATTTTTTAGGAAGTGGACTTCAAGAGTTGCCCAAGGAAGGCTACAGGTTGCCACCCTGGAGCTATTATTACCAATAATCAGCATTTACTGAGCACCTGCTAGTGGCCTAGTGGTTAAGGAGTTGTGCTGCCAACAGAAAGACAGGTAGTTCTAACTCACCTGTTACTCAGAGGGAGAAAAATGGCAATCTCCTCCTGTGTGATTTACATCCTCAAAAACACCACTGGATATTCAGCAATTAATCGGTTCTGACTCAACAGCAATGAGATTTTTGAGTGCTGGTGAATGGAACTCCCTGAGGTGGCTGCATAAAAAGTACTTAGAATCTTGCCTGAACAAAAACCCAGCCGCTTGTCACCAGGGCTCCTTAGACCCACACAGTCAGCTCACTGTCTTCAAGTCAGTTCTGATTCACAGCGAAACTCCACTGACTTCCCAGCTATCCTCCACAGAACTGCTGGTGAATTTCAACAGGCAGAGATGCAAGGCTTTTGCATTAACAGCACAATTTACTACAGTCTAGACCATCCCTTGGACTCCAACTCAAACTCATTGCTATCAAGTCAGAGCCACCTGAGCAAACCTTAGTGGATTTCCAAGACAAAATCACATGGATGTGCTGGCAGAATAGTGGTAAAGAATTGTGCTGCCAACGCAAAGTTATGCAGTTTGAATCCACTAACTGCCCCACAGGAGAAAGATGTGCAGTCACCTCCCATTTGATTTGTTCGTGTTATATAGAGTCAAGTAGGAAGCATAGCTGACTCTCCAGTGAGTTTTCCAGAAGCTATAAATCAAATGGGAGATGATTGCCCATCTTTCTCCTTTGGAGCCACTGGGATTCGAACTACCAGAGAGGAATGGCCTCTGGGTTACAAGCACAAAACTCTACACCTCTACACCAGAGCTCCCTGAGAAACCTACAATAATCCCAAAAAGAGCATTGCTGTTGAGTTTACTCCACCTCAATCAAGAATAGAGCCAGCCTCTAGTTTCCAAGGTTTTACATTTTTACAGATGCAGTCTGCCCCCTCTTGTTCCCATTGAGCAGCTGGTAGGCTAGAACTCTTAACTTTCTGTTAACAGCCGAGCCCCTTCATTACTGTGCCAACAGAGCTCCTCTCATCTTATGCGGGGGGGAAAAACAATGCTAAACCAAATTCACTGCCAATGATTCCAACTATAGTGATCCTACAGGACAGAGTAGAACCGTAGTGTTTCCACGGCTATAACAGGAGCAGATTGCCTCATCTTTCTCCCTAAGAGTAAGTGCCTGCATGTGTCTACCTTTTGGTTAGCAGCCCAATGCCTAACCCACTGTACCACCAGGGTCCCTTTCATTCTAGAGCCAGAACTTAATAAATACTAGTCAATATTTCCTCCCTTATACAGCTAAAGGAGCCTGGTAGCATATTTGTTATGTGTTATATCTTGGACTGCCAACCAAAAAGTCAGCCGTTCAAATCCACCAGCTGCTCTGAGAGGGAAAGCCTAATTTAAAGCCTCAGAAACCTGCTGGAGGATCAGCATGAGTCAGAGTGGACTCAATGGTGGTGGTTGTACAGCAGTAGGGACTAAAGAGCTGGAGGGCAATGACTTCTGCCCGTTCACACAGCCTGGCTGGCACAGCTCGTCTATAGTGTGTGTTTTTTTTCTTTTTCTTTTTTTTTTCACATCAGACTGGTAATGTGCCCATGTTGTAAGAGGTTTAAAGGACAGCACATGTCATATAGAAGCATCATCGCCCAATTATAATGCTTATGAACCGGAAAAGGATCAACATCGATGTTTATTCACACAAGTTGTCTTGCTAAAAAGGGAGGTGCCATGAGAGAGGGCTGCATGGTGACCAAGACACAGCACAAAGACTGGAGGCCAGCCGATAGAGGAGGATGGAAGCTAAGAGATTTGTGGCTCCTCTCCCCAGCAGCTTTGAAATGCTAGAAGTAATACTAAACCTGCTATTCAGAATATTCTATTCTTAATTGTTCATGTTTTCTTCCATGTCCTTAAGACCAATCTGAGAGGTGAAAACAAATTTTTTTCTATGATCCTACCTACTGTGATCATAACTTCACTGGGGCACACTGTTTCTGCTTTCTCCTGAGAAGCAGCTAGTAGATTTCAACTGCTCACCTATTAGTTGTAGCCCATTATGTTCTCCACTACCCCACTAGAACTTGCTTCTTCTGTGATGAAAACTTATTCTTGAAGGAAGATTTACAGCCTAGTAAACCCTATGTGTCACTTGTACTCCGTCCAACAAGGCTTATATTTAAGTCAAAATTGGAGCTCCAGTGGCTTAGTGCACTTCACGTCGGTCTTCTAACCAAAAGATCAGAAGTTCAAACCTACTAGCTATTCTATAGGGGGAGGAAATGATCAGTTTCCTCCCATAAAGATTTATTGCCTTGGAAACCAACAGAGGTGTGAGTGGTTCTCTCACTATGAGTTGGGATTAACTCAAGGGCAGTGCTTTTCATTTTTTTTCTGGTTTAGTTTTGTTTTGTTTTAATGAGTGAATTGACTCCATGACAATGAATTTGTTTTATTGGGTTATTGTTTGTTTTGGGTTTTTTGGAAGCAAAACAAAAGGGGTTTTTTTTTTCCACCAGAAGCACTGAGAAAATGAACACTAATTCTCTTCTATCCTGTAATTTTTGGAGATTAATATTCTCATCATATTCAAATTTCAAGGAAAAGGATTAGAAAGATCTTTGTTACCTAAGGAGCTTGGATTTTATCCCAAGGGCCTGGAAGGTCTCGGGAGAGTGGTTTTTAAAGGAGGTTCCTGATAGGATTAAAAGGAAATCCAGGGAAAGATACAGACTGTATCTACTATTATGATCACAATTTGATAACCACGTGGAACTAAGAAGTAGACACGTAAGACTTGAGGCTCTTGCTGAACGACATTGGGTGCCTATTCAGATGCTGAGCTTCAGTTTCCACATCAGTAGAGAATCCTACTCCCTCATAGGCTTGTTGTCATGAATCAGTGAGACGATCATGCTAGCTCTATAGTGTTTTATTGCCTGCTTTTTCAGAAGTAAATCACTGGGTCTTTTCCCTGAGGACCTGAGTGCACCAAAACTTTCAGTTAGCAGTTAGTGTCTTAATTGGAGCTCTGGTAGCTTATCGATAAGGAGTTTCACTGCCAGCCCAAAGGCACACAGTTCCAATCCTCCAGCTATTCCATTGAAGAAATATGGACAGTTGCCTCCTGGGTGATCTACAGACTAGTTAGAATAACAGCTTTGAATTAGTTCTGACTTGATGGCCCATAACAAACGGTTCCATTCTTTTTTTTTTTTTTCTCTCCTGCCCAAACATGTACCCTAGAATCAGATCCAACTAGTACAGGAGGAGATTGCCCCTCCTTTTCCAGCAGAATATCTAGTGGATTCGAACAGCGTGCCTTTGGCATTACAGTGCAGCTTCTTGCCACTAGGCCACCAGAGCTCCCTAAATAGTTCCATTCTACACAATAATTCATAGCAACGATTGTGAGGATGGCAAAACACTGGTCAGGGTTATTTATTGTATGTTGTTTCCCTGTAAGTTGGAATTGCCTCAGCGGCAATAATAGTTCTACTCTGACACATCTGGAGTTGCCATGTTTCAGAGTCAACTTGGTGGCAACGAACTAAGGTTTTTATTGTTGTTTTAGTAGAAATAAATGTTAGGGCAAAACCAGGCAGAGTAAAGGGGACTTAGATAAGCCAGAGAGTGTAGTTGTAGATAGAATTCTTAGGAAAGGCCTTATTGAAAGTTGACTTTTAGGCAAAGTTTTGAAGGAGGAGAGGGAGAGAGCAGACACTGTGATTGGAGGAATTACCATTGCAAAATGGTGAGGTGGGAGTTGGTGAAGGGATGGCAGAGGAGTGAAGGGGTCTTGCTTTTCTCTGGAGTTGGGATGGAGTCTAAGATCATGTTCTGACTCAGGTGTTCACAGGGTCCCTCTGGCTGCATCTAGGGCCAGGGAGACCTGGCTCAAGCCTGGGTGGGACCAGGTGGGATGAGAAGCCATATCTGGAATTAATGTGCTTTTGTTATAGCTCACATATGGGGTAAAAGAGATAAAGAAGATCCCCACAAGACTCATTTTTGTCCAGAACCTTCAGAAGGCGATGGGGAGCCATGCAGGGTATTGTCCTGGCCCGTTAGAAAAGGGCAGCAGGCAAGTCAGGTCAGGAGGTTGTGGGCCCTGAGCTTTAGTTAACCCTACCCTGTGACCTGCCCCAGCCTTCCTGCTGTGGGACCCCACAAAGGTGCCCCCGAGACTGCAGGACGTGACCAATGACCACATTCGGATGCACAAGATACTACAGGAGTCAGGCTTGAAGTATGTTGCTGTGATGCCACCCCACATAGGTGAGTGGAACAGGGACCGAAAGACACTATCACCACCCACCTGCCTTCCTGCTCTCTCGGGAGGTCCAAAAGGGCTTCCCTGGCCTCCCTAAAATTGCAAACTTTCCCTCAACACTTCTATCCACTTTCCCTACTTTCTAACATGCTATTCCATTGTCTCTGCTTAACAAACTACCCCAAATTTAGAGATGGGAGACAACGGCCATTAATATAATTCACACTGTCAATACTGGAGTCACCATGTGTTCTTGAGATCTCCCTTGAGGTTACAGTCAGCGTTCTCTTGAAGCCTTCCTCATTGGCTTACATAATGGCTGCTTTTCCTCACACAATGGCTGCCGGATTCCAAGGGCAAGAATTCACAGGAGACTGCCCATATTTCTTCCTTAGTGGGGTTGGTGGATTTGAACTTTTTGCCAACAGTCTGGCATGTTATGACCTGCACAACACCAGGGCCCTTGAAAGAGAAATACTTGTGTGTAAATTCCAGAACCATTATCACACTTAAGAGAATTGACATTTCCTCTGCCATATTGTTTAGTATCTACTCTATAGTCAGATTTTCCTCAATTTAAAAAAAATACTTTCTCAACCCCTCTCTCCCCAAATCAGCATCCACTTAGTTGCCATGTCCCCTTTAATCTGGAATAATCCCCTCTGCTTTTTGTTTGCTTCTCATGACATTGACCAGGTCAGGTGAATTTTTAAAAATGTCTTTCCTTTTAGATTTTTTTTTCTTGTTTTCTCCAATTAGACTCAGATTAAACATGTACAGCAGGACTAGCCTATGGGTGAGGTTGTAAATCTCTTATTGCAAATGTTTCAAGGGTGCTTGTCCTTGGGTGATGCTCAGTTTGAGGTGGTCACTGTCAAATCTTCCTTGTATAAAAGGGACATTTTCCCATTGTTGTTGTTATGTGCCGTCGAGTCGCTTGCGACTCATAGCAACTCTGTGTACAACAGCCCTAAACTCTGCTGTCCTGTGCCAGTTGCACTGTCTCCGATACACCCATCCCAATTACCCCAGTCACTGAATCAATCCACCTCATAGAGGGCCTTCCTCTCCTGCACTGTCCCCCCACCCTACCAAGCATGATGTTCCTCTCCGAGGACCGGTCCCTCTTTACAACATGTCCAAAGTATGTTAGACAAAGCCTCAGAATCCTTGCCTCCAAGGAGCTGCCTGGTTTAACCCTTTCCAGGATGAATCTGTTTGTTTTCCTAGCAGTCCATGGTATTCTCAGTACTCTTCTCTAGCACCATAGCTCAAAGGCATCAGTTCTCCTTCTATCCTCCTTGGTCATTGTCCAACTCTCTGATGCATAACAAGTGATTGCAAAGACCATGGCCTGTATCAAATGCACCTTAGTCTTCAGAGAGACACTATTACTCTTCAGAACCTTGGAAAGGTCTCTAACAGCATTAGTTATTTTTCTTTATCATTGTGTAGCCAATATATGCCCTATCAACAGTTAGCCATGGCTATTCCACTATATCCACTTAAAAAACCTATTGGTACTTATGAAGAGAGCAAGGGTGATGTGGGAATGCCTGAATCTGATCTCTACAACTCCACAAGGGAAACTTACCCCCAACATCAACAACCACAACATAAAACAATTCCCAAGAGGTCAAACATGTTCCCCATGCTCCCATAACTCTTTCTGCTAATTTGAATGGCTGTATTGGATCTGAAATGCATTGTGATAGCTACACAACCTCACAGAATAATACTTGCACTTATGGGGACTATTAGGGAAACTAGCAGGTTATAACTCAGGTTAGCAACAGAATCCAGGAAAGCTTTGAAGGATGCTCACAGGCCCTTCAGCCTTGTGGTTGTAGGCTAGACTTACAAAGTTCTCTTAGTCTTGCTAACCACAGCATCTCCTCGTCAATCCTCCAGCAAGCCTGGGCAAAAGGCTCCATGGAGCTCTGGCTCCTTGGGGCAGCAATCCCAGTTTGGCTTTATCTCACTTTGGAGCTCTGGCTCTCCTGTGGCTACTGCTGCTCTCCTGCATGCCTTGATGTGAGATGGCACAGGAACCTCGGATCCCATAGAATATATGGAGCATTCTCCGCCTCCTCTTCCGTGCTATTAATGAGATTCAAATTCCTGCCTCTAAACCTGCTCAAGTCATACCCCAAAAAAATGGGGAAATTAGACAGTGGCTCTGTGGACAAACCAACACATCCTACCTGCATGCTCCCACCCAACCATGTGGCAAAACTAAGGGCAATGTCCCAGGAAAGCTACTCTAAACAATACATCCCACTACACCACAGTACTCCAGGGCTCTCAAAATGTCAGCTCCTGTCACCTGAAGGATATGTTTGCTCCTTTACTGCCTGTAACACACAGATCAAAACCTGGGATATGTCACTCAAGCCTCCCAGATAGGTCCAGAAGAAGGAAACATCATTGTGGTTAGAACAGATCAGGGTTTTGTTTTTTGTTTGTTTGTTTGTTTTTCAGATCAGGGTTCTAATTTAACCTTCACCACTATTTACCTTTACCATTCCAAGATTCCATTTGTCCAACTACAACATAGAATTGAAGTTTCTCACCCATCCTGTTTTACTTCTCCATCTAGCATCTATCTAATTTCTTTAGCTTGTTAGTTGGCTTATTTATCTAATGTTGCTCCAGCAGAAATATTGCAAGTGGATAACTTTAACAAATAAATTTATTCATAAACTATTTAAAAGATTGGAAGTCTGACACCAGCCCCAAAGCTTTTTTTCTCTGTTGGCTTACAGTTTAGGAGGAAAGTCTTTTTTTCCTTTCAATATTCCTTGAAGATCTACATGTGTCTTGGCATTAATCTTCCCCTGAATATAGGAGGTTCTTTTTATTTTAAAATTATTAGTATTAATTTCAATGAACATCTACAGAGATTTTGGAATTCCATTCATTCATTCATTGTTGCACTTTTCTCACCCCCACCCCCACCCCACTCCTCTCCTTGAAAAGCAAAAGACAAACTCCTTCATTTGTACATAACCCCCTCCCCCACCCCACAGATCCCCACCCGCACCCCAAGTATACTCCACTCTGCAATCCTCATTCTGGACTCTTATGATAATCATAATGCTCTAAAATATATTCATTTTAAACTATTCTCTCCCTCATCGGCTTTAATGTGAATATAGGAGGTTCTTAGTGCAGGAACCTGGGTCCAAAGGATACATTCCACTTCTTGCTGTACTTTCTTGGTAGCACTACTACCACCCTCTCTTGTTATTCATTTCTCTCTCCTTTTGCCTCTTGTAGGATAAAAGATGCTGCAGAGTACCCCCTAGGGAAAATCTCCTTACACCAGATTAGGGCTGTATTATATACTACACTTAATCCTTTCCCAACTGACACATTATTCCATCAGATCACATTATGGAGGAGATCTTTATATAACTGTCAAATCTTTGGCAATCATGGCCCAGCTAAGGTGACACATTTTTTGAGTGTTACACAGTTCAGTCAATGACAGTTGCCTTTCCCTAATGAATGTCTGCTTCTGGAGGTCAAAGATTGTTTTCTGTCTTGTCCCTGACTGTGTACCCAGTATAGGTACATAGTAAATAATAAATAAGGATCTGTCCAGTTAATGAAGTAAAAACCTTTGTTAGCACCCGCCATATGGGCAAGTTCCATATATTATGGGATGTTATATGAACCAGACTGGACACACAGTTGATATCCTGGGAGGGTCATTCTGGGAAGTGGAAATGTTGATTTGCTTCACCTGCCTCCTTTATCTTTGCTTCACAGGGGACCAGCCACTGACTGGGGCTTACACAGTCACTCTGGATGGAAGAGGGCCCTCTAGGGTCATCTCCAAACATGACCTGGGTCACTTCATGCTGCACTGTCTCACCACTGACCAGTACAATGGGCACAACACCTACCCTTCCCACCAGTATGACTAGGGTTGCCTCCATTCAGGAAATGAGAAACAAAGGAAAGACAGCCCCAGAGTCAGGGAACAATAAATATTGATCCACGAGCTTCATATTATTTTCAAAAACCTGGCTCTGTGACTCTTCCTCTCTCTTGCTGCAGCTGGGTAATTTGGAATGTCTCTCTGACTCTGTGTTGCATTATCTGGTTATCCATTCATTTAATCAGCAAGTATATTGAGTCTCTGTTTTGTGTCTGGAGCCCTGGGTGATTCAAACAATAAAGTGGTCAGCTGACAACTGAAAGGTTAGGAATTCAAGTACACCCAGAGGTATCTCAGAAGAAGCCTGATGATCTATTTCTAAAAAAGCAACCCTTGGAAACCCTGTGAAGCACAGGTCTCTTCTGATGCACGTGAGTAAAAAGCATGAGGGCATCACATGAGGATCACCAAATCTGACTTCTACTAATTCCACAAGGGGGAAGTGTCCCCGACAACAGGATCCACAACACAAAACCAATTCTTAGGTAAAAAATGTCACCTATGTTTCCTTGTCCATTTTCTACAAATTCCAACACTAATCCTACTGTTCTACTGGGTCCAAAATATGGTGCAATCGCTACACAGACCCTATAAGACCATACTCATGATTATGGGGTGCATTAGGGAAGTTAACGGGTTACAACTCAAGTTGGCAGCAAGATTACACTTTCCCAGTCAGAACAACTTCTAACAGGTGCTCACAGGCCCTTCAACCTTCAGACTTTCTGCTTTGGGCCAGTGTTACAAAGCTGTCCTGTTATTGTTGTATGCCCTCGAGTCAGTTGTATGCCAACTGACCTGTAGCAGGTTTTCAAAGACAGTAAATTGCACAAGAGGAGATTGCCCATCCTTCTGCAGAGCAGCTGGTAGATCCAAACCATGTGCCTTTGGAGTTGTAGCATAGCTTCGTATCAGTAGGCCACCAGAGCTCTCTCATTTGTTGTTGTTGTATACTGTAGAGTCAGAACGGACCCATACCAATGATTTTCAGAGGCAGTTAATCACACAGGAAGAGACTGCCCATCCTTCTGCCACAGAGCAGCTGATGCCCTCAAGCTTCATGCCTTTGGGATGCAATACAGCTTCATGCCACTAGGCACCAGAGCCTGCCAATCATGGTGAATCCCCCCTCCCTAATCCTTCAACAAGCTTGAGCAAAGGCTCTGGTTCCATGGGATAGCAGTCTCAAGGTCAGTTCTGTCTCACATAAAGTCTTTGGTTCTGTGCTGTGGCTGCTGCTGCTTTTTTTGTAAGTTTTGAATGGAATAGGGTAAGACTCTTTGGCCCCAGAGGATGCATGCTGCATTATCTGCTGCTTCTTTCTTCCTAATATTGAAATTCCCGGCGAGCTCTGGTGGCCTAGTGGCAAGAAGGTGTGCTGCAATACCGGAGATGTGAGGTTCGAATCCACCAGATGCTCTGCTGAAGGAGGGACAATCTTCTCCTGTACCAATCAGATCTCATTTGACGGTACACACATTAAAAAAAAAAGTGATTAAAAAATATTGAGATTCCCCTCATTTCTGCCTCTGAATCAGCTCAATACAAAGCTAGTGGAATGGCGAAACTGCTGGATAGACTAACACATTGTATTTGTACCTGCTCAAGCAAGTGGCAAAGTCAAGGGCATTGGGCTTGGAAAGCCATTTTTAAAAGACTCTGCTATGCCAAGGTGGTATTGCCATGAGTCAGAAATTACTCTGGGCAACTGGTTTGGGGGGGGGTTGGTTGGTTTGGTTTGACCATATTCTGGTGAGCCAGTGGTGAACAAGATGGTGGTGAGCCCATTTATGGCTCTCATGGTCAAGTGGAGGAGACAACCCTGCTGATGTAGAGAGACCAGAGTGCTAATAGAGTGACCCCAAATCTTCCACAGAGAAGTCCCCTGAGGAGCAAAATGAGATGGAAGCATTAATGCCTGACCTAAAGACAAAGGTTTGGTTATATTGAGCCCAGCGATGGTTTTAGGGCAGATTAAATTCCAGGAAAAGGAGCAAAGAAAGACTGGATTGTGGGTGGGGACAGAGAAAAACATGAAGACCTAATATCTGTCCCCTAAAGTTGAGACACAGAGTCCTGATGGTGCAGTGGTTAAGCATCTGGCTGCCATACGAAAGAATGGCAGTTTGAATACCATCAGAAGAAAAACTGTCAGTCTGTGTCCCTAACATTACAAACCAAAGCAAAACTGCTGCCTTGGAGTGAATTCTGACACATGGTGACCTACTAGTTTTCTGAGACTGTGACAGAAGGAGACTGCCTCATCTTTGTCCCATGGAGTGAAACTACTGGTAGATTGAAACTGTCAACCTTCGGGTTGTTCTTGTTAGGTGTGATGGAGTCAGCTATGATTCTTAGCAACGCCATGAATGACCCTTACCTATCTTGCTCCATCTTCACAATCTCTACTATACTCAAGCCCATTGCTGCAGTCATTGTGTCGAACTATCTTGTCGAAGGTCTCCCTTTTTTCCCCCTGACCCCTCTCCCTTTCCCATCATTATCCCATCTTTTTCCAAGGACCAGGCCTTCCTGAAAAAAGTGCCCAAAGTATGTGATACAGTTTCATTCTCCTTGCCTCTAAGGTCGTAATTCCCTGAAGAACAGATGTATTCTTTTTGTGCACCTTTAGGCCAAAAGATCACAATTTAACCTCTTATACCTCCAGGGAGCCCCTGAGAACCCTAAGGCAAAGTTCTATTTTGCCCTATAGGGGTCGCTCAGAATCAACTGGATGACAATGGGTATACTCAGAGGTAGAAAGGGGTCACTCCAAAGGGCTAAATTAAGCCATTGTAATAACTGGAGCTTTAATCAGAGGGGGATTTTTTTGCGATGGAGGTGGGATGGAAGTCAGAGTTGGGGGAAGACAATAGGGATTGCGTTTTCCACTCTGGTTGCTACTGTGGGGAGATAAGACTAGAAGGGGCAAGACTGGGGGCTGGGATTACTGAATAAAGATGAGACTTCCAGAAGACAGGAGTTGTGGGGAGGAGAGGACAGCTTGAAGGAGCCCGAATGAACAGGAGTGGGGGAGAGGAGAGCAGGGTCCATGAATAATACCACAGATTACAATAAGGACAGGTTTGGGAGGAGAAGGGGGGAATGTTGTTGCCTTCATAGCTAAGTTCCTCCCTGTAATCTATTGTCCCCTAGCTTTGTTCCTGAGGACACCTTTCCAGGTTCTGGCAGAGTCACCCCTGCCACTACTTCCAACCCACTGCCCACTCAGCACAAAAATTCGTTCCAGTCCTATACCGCGTTTGCAGACAACAGTGTGACTCGCCGGACGGATTCCAACCGGAAAGAACTGGTCTGAGGAGCCTTAAACCTTCCTCCTCAAGGACAGAATGGCGAAAACAGCCCCTTCCTCCACCTCTAGACAGGGAAGCCTTGTCTCTTGTCGTGAGGGTAGCTCACTTCCAGTTTTCCAGAACACTAATCTCGGCTGCAACATAATCATTTAGCACCCCCCGACACACACAAACGCTTCACTGGATGTCTGTGTCCAGCCCTTTGCTGGGCGATGCTGAGAGTTGCTCCGGGACTTCCTCGGAAAGTCCACCGGGACAGCCTGGAGAAGGCAGAACCGGGAAGAGGAGCGAGGAAAGCAGAAGCATAGGGAACTGGAATCCCAGAGTGGAACCTAAACTCAATCTAGGTTATCAGGGAGGACTCCGAGAAGGAAGCTTTCAGATGAGTAAAGAGAATCAGTCTAAAATCGAAGGTACATTTTCAGAAAAGAGGAAGGAACCTGAACCTGGTGGCGATGGTTTAAGAGCTGGTTACTGGTCGATTCAAAGATCTATGTTCCCAACCCCGTAGCCGCCGTGCGGAAGAAAGATGGGACACCTAAAAAGGACAGCCTGAGAAACCTATAGGGCAGTTCTACTCTGTTCGTTCTGTCAGATCCCTAAGAGTTGGATTCCACAGACTGATAGCAATTGGGGCTTCAAAACGAGGAAGTCGGTTTCAAGATCCCGGGGCCATTTCTTCTGATTTTCGAATACTAGCTGTGTGCCTGGCAGTGCTGTCAGGCTCTGGGGATAAGAAAACCAAAAACTCCGGTGTTCGTGATGGCGGAGGCCTCTTCAGAAAAACTGAATCAGTGTGGCAGGATTTTAGCATAGGAGGAGTTCCTTAGGCCAGACTGCGAGGGGTTTTGTGGCAAAAGTAGAGTTTGGACTTAATCATTGGGCAGGGGGGAACCATGAAAGAATTTTCTGCAGCGAAGGCACCATTCTGAAAGAAAAGCGAGAAGGGGGCTCCAGAAGGGAGAATCAGAGGGCGTGCCAAGAAGTATGGACGATTAAGGGGGAGTAAAACCCTGTAAAACCAGGGAGGCGGGAGCTAAAGCAATGAGAGGGCAGGGCTACGGTTTCCATGGCAACAAGGGCCGCGTCAGCCTATTGGTTAATTCCTACTACGTCATTTGCCTCGCTTCACGTCGTCTACCCTCGGAACTCCGGGGGCGAAGCCTCCGAGATTTCATCTGCCCGCCTTCTGGAAAGTGGGGTGAAGGCTTTGTAAGCCCCTTTCCCTCTACTTGGGAGTCTAGTAAAGGGATCTCCGAGTAGTTCTGACGTTCCTGGAGCGTAAAGAGCAAATGAAATCTAGAAAGTCTTTTAAAACGACTCTCACCCTCCACCCTGGAGGTGTAGCCCCGCCCTCTGGCGAGTCAAAATCCTTGGCGTTAACTCCGCGCAGCCAATCGGTGCCCCGCTGCGGCCACAATTCCAGCCAATCGCAGATCGCGAATCGGCTCCGGGGCGGAGCTAGGTGGGCTCGAGGCCAGATGACGAGTCCCCCCTGTAGGTGAGCTAGCTAGGCTCCAGCCCATCAGTTGTCAGGCCCAACGTTGCACACTTCCAACCAACAGACAGTCTCTTTACAGTAAGGCAGCTGAGGTGAGTTTGACTTCCTTACTCTTGGGTCCGAGGAGGTGGAAGGGGCGACCCTGGAATTGTGGAAGCAGTGTCTGGGTGGGGGTGTGAAGGATTCAATAAAATAAGCTGGCATAGTTTGAGAGATCTGAAGGCAAGGGGACTGAGTTCGAGATCCAAGACAGGAGGCGGGATTTTTACGTTGACGTGAATTTGAACTTGGGTCGCGGGGTCTTTGGAGAAGCGAGAAATTGAAGAGAAGGAACTTTGGGTACATGACATCTAGAGATTAGAGCAGTTTCAATCTTCTGGTCGATTTGAGTTCGGGAAAAACTGCAACATGAATGGCATTAGGAAATGTAAGAGATTGGGATTCTGCGCATTGGGAGAAGCGAAAGAACGAAGGAAAAGAAATCTTGTTTTCCCAGACGCACTGGCTGGGAAGAGAGTGCTGCGAAAGAGTGATGTTCGTTTCTCGGAGCTGGGAGTTTGGAGGTGAAGTCCAGGGGATCTGAACATTGGGGCAAAAGTTGGGGGGAAGGTCTCCAAATTAGAACCCTAGTCTCCCGAAAGGCGCAGATTGGAAAACATTCCTAGTTTTTGAGATGTGTTTTGGATCCTCGAGTCTCTGAGTCTGTGGGGAGTTTAGGGAACGATCTGGATCTTTAGGGTCGGAGAGACCCGGAGAAAGTAGTTTCAGTGCTGTAGTCGGGTGGGGGAGGGGTGTTCCGGGAGGGGAGCTCAGACCCACCCGCCCAGAGGCAAGGAAGGACGGGGCTCGGCTGGCGCTTGGCAGCTGGACGTCCGGATTCCCTTCCCCCCACCGACTTCTGACCCTAATGCGCATGCCTTGGGCGAGGGTGGAGCTTCTTCCCTCTGGCGAGCTGAGCCCTCTGGGGATTATAGTATACGCTACGTAGGTCCTTGTGCCTATCGGCTATAGGCCTACATTGCCCAGAAGTCTCTGGGCTAAACTGGGCGTGTCTGCATGATTTCTTCTTTTGGGTGGGGGAGGGCGGGGATTGGCGTGAGTTGAGTTCTAGCAAGTTTTCCTGTGGGGCACGCTTTAGGGAAAGAAGGCGAGGAGGAGGGGTTGAGAGGCCTGTTCCCTGTTCTTGGGCAGGTTCCCAGAGAGTTAAGGAGAAGGGCATGGATGGAAATACCATCCCGATGCAAAAATACAAATAGCTGTTTCAGAAAGTCTAGTATGCTAAACTTTGTTCATTTGATTAGCAATGTTCTTTTTGTACCTGCAACATGTAGATTCTGATATACAAAATTGAAATCATATACTGGTAATTCAAAGTTGAGAACTAAATATTACATTCTTATTACCCTGTACAGAATAAATTCTACCTTTAAAAATAGTTTTTATAATATTAAAATTTATATTTGTTCATATGGTTTTGTGATCAAGTTATTAAAATGTATTAAAGTTTAGCTGAAATTCTGTAGCATGCAAATCAAATAAATTTAGAATTTATCTTTTTTTTTGCTATTGCTGTATCTATATTGTATTAAATATCAAAAGCTCAGGACTGAACTAAATATTTAATCAGGTTAAATTCTGGACATGTTTCTGTTTTAATTTGTCTTATTTGTAAAAGTATGCAAATACATCATATAGATTAAAAAAAAAGTCTAGTATGCACTCAATGTACAAAACTAATGAATGGATAAAGGCCATTAGCTCTGATCATTAAAGCACTTCTGTGTGTTTATGCCCAGTGCACAGTACTTGTATGATCTCTTTGTAAATGTGATTAGAAATATTTTTACAATCCTCATTTTACAGAAGAAACTGAGACCCAAACATCATGGTCACTACTTTCACAAAGGCAGAATTCAAACACAGGATTCTCATATTCTACATCTGTCTTGTGTGTGATGTTTGAAGACATGGCTATGACGGAAAGAACCATTTTAAGCCTCAAACTTGAGTTGGGATCCTCAGTTTGCACATGGAGAGAGAAGTCTCAGGGAGGTAAATCCACTTTTTGTGAGACCATATAGGCAAGTAAGTGGGATTCAGTTTCAACTGGGGGATTCATACTACCACCATTTTAGAGAGAGGAAATTAAGGTTAAATAATTGAATCATCAGCAGTCATAGAAGTGAGAAAGTGGAATTGGAACCATCCCCACTGTCTAACTTGCCCTTCTTTTCTCTCCACAGGCCATCAAGATGATGGGAGGCGTGAAAAGGAAACGCAGGGATTTGGAGGATGGGCAAGAGAAGTGCTGCTGGGACCCTGAAGGCCTGCAGAGCTATCAGCAAGCCCTTCTCCAGATCTCCCTAGATAAAGTCCAGCACAGCCTGGGCCTGCATGCACCCAGCCTTCGGCGTCAAGTCCTCATTCACAACACCCTGCAGCAGCTCCGGGCCTCTATTCGCCTAGCTCCTGCCCCTGCCCTGCCCCCAGAGCCCCTCTTCCTGGGCGAGGAGGACTTCTCCCTCTCAGCTACTATTGGCTCTATCCTCAGGAAACTGGAGACTTCCATGGATGAGGTCGAGCACCCTCCAAGTCCAGTGGTTCCCCCACATTCCCAGGCTGAAGCACTGTTCCAGCCTGAAACAGTCTTCCTAGAATCTCTGCATTCCCAGTACCTGGATGGCTGTGGCGTGGATGACTTCTTTCTCGACATTGACACATCAGCCGTAGAGAAAGAGCCAGTGCTGGACACCCCAGAGCCCCCTCACAACCTCTTCTGCACCCCAGGGTCTTGGGAATGGAATGAACTAGATCATATCATGGAGATTATTCTCAGAACCTAAAACCTTGTGAGGTTGGTGGCTCTTTCTCATCTTGACCGTCAGTTGGCTGGACCCTGGATGCGATTCTGTCAAGCTCTAGGCAGTGACTGGGCCCCTCCATTTCAGGGTTCCACAGACCATTTTGCATGTGTGTGTGTGTCTGGTTACCCAACCTTCTGTGAAGGTAGGGCTTCCTGGATTAATTTATCTGTTCTGTATGCCTTAATGAGACTGTTTCAGGGAGTCGCGATTTTCATCATCCCAGTTTTTCCCCTACCTTGACTTCGCCCTGTGACCTTGGGGCCTCAGGGAAGATGAAGCTAGACCAGTCACAGGATGCACCTTTTTGTGTGCTGCCTCCTACACCTCCAGGGAGTGAGAGGGGCTGGTCTCCTCAGTCCCACCAGCCTCCTGATCCATGAAACCAGGCTGGACTATGTGCAATAGAGTGGAAATCAAACTGCTTCATGGCATGTTATTTAAAAGATAAGGCAGGTTTTGTGGTGGCTCTGCTTTGGTTTTTTTTTACCATTTGTAATTTTTTTTTTTTTTATCAAATAAAAAACAAACCATTTTAGAAGTGGTGTTGCTTATAGTTTATAAACCTCACTGGGCTAATGGGAGGAACTTGGTAATTCATCCCATGATTAGAAATTCTTAGAAGTTGGTGCTGCTGATCACACTTGACTTGGGGGAACCTGAAGTCAAGAGAAGCTGAAAGAAACACTAATGTGGAAAATACACAGTCTTCCAGGTGGTGATCACAACTGTTAGAAAAATTAAGCAAGCAGTGAGGAAGGAGTTGGTTTTAGACGGGATGGCTTAGGAAGACCCAAAGGGTGGCTATCAGGAGAATGAATAATCTAGTTGAAGAGAGCAGTCAGTGCAAAGGCCCTGAGGTTAGTGTTTGAATGGGACAATGAGGAGGCCAGTTTGGCAGGAACAGCATAAGAAAAAGGTAAAGTTCAGGAGTTCTGGTGACACTGATAGAACAAGTTGGGTAGGGGCTTGGAGGTGCCTTACAGAGAGGAGTTTCACTTAGATCTCAGTGAGGTCTGATGGCCTAAAGGTAAGGAACTGTGCTGCCACCACTGCCCACCAGGCTGAAGGAGAAAGATGGTCAGTCTCCTTCCCTGATTTACTTCCTTTGAAAACTTAACACCTGAGTGAATTTAAGAGTCAAGGTGTGGAGCAGAAGAAGTCAGTGAGCCTACCTAGCTTTCTTTTGGCTGTCCTGAGGACAATAGAATGATAAGAGAATCCTGTAGCTTGCTCTCACCAAAGTGAGGCCATTATGGTTAGCAACTCCACTTTCCAGCTGAATAAACTGAGACCCATCAAATGGACTTCCATTCGAAGACCTTGTAGGACAGAGCTCTGCCCCTAGGCCTAGAATTTCCAAGGCCACGCTCCACAAGCAAATTGTATCTTTCTCAGGCAGAAGGACATCTAGTGCTTTGGAACTGCCTGCCTTTCTGTTGCAGGCTATCGCTTAACCACTGCGCTACCTGGGCTCCTTCAGAGAGGCCCAGCACCTGTTAATAGAATTGCTCAGGGAAGTTGAAAGGCTGGCTCTGTGCAGGGAGCCTGTGTCCCTCAGGGCAGAGTCCAAGTTCCCCAAGCAGTTCTACCCCTCGGTCCTGCGGTGGCGGTGAGGAGGCGGGGCTAAAGTGGCCCTGTCCCTCCCACCTGCCCATCCGCCACCCGGAGCCTGCCCGGCGCCTCTGCCCTCCCCAGAGGCCGGGCGGGGCGCTCATGTTGCCCGCCCAGTTGGCGGAGCTCCACCCCGGGCCTCTGCGATGGCTTGCTAGCTTCGCTTCTCCTTTCATTTCTTTCAACCAAGTCTGCTCTTCACCAGTCCCCAGGCACCTTGAATTCCTGGCTCCTCTCTCTGGTCTCATCTCCAATGTCACTACCTCAGGGTGGCCCTCTAGCACCAAACTGGCCACAGACACCTCTCCCCAGGCCTATTATCCCTTTTTGTTGTCATATGCCATCTAGTTGTCCCCGACCCTATGTATAATAGCTCTGAATCCTGCCCTATAATAAGCCAGTTTCAGTGACTCTGACACATCCAATCCCATTGCCCCAGTTACTATCATATCGGAGGCTTCCTCTCCTGCATTGTCCCTCCACTTTTCCAAGCATGATGTCCTTCTCCAAGGACTGGTCCCTCCTGGCCATGTACCCAAAGTATATGAGGTGGAGCTTCAGAATCCTTGCCTCCAAGGAGAAATTTGTTTTCCTCCTCTCCAAGACAGACCTACTTGTTCTCCTGGAGAACCATGGTATGTTTAATACTTTTCTCCAGTACCACAACTTCAAAGGCATCAATTCTTCTGTCATCCTTAGTCATTGTCCAGCTCTCTGATGCATACCAAGTCATTGTGAAGACCATGGCCTGAATCAGGCACACCTTAGTCTCCAGACTGACATCATTGCACTTTGTCCCTTGGTATTTTATTTTCTCCCAGCCACTAAGCAGAAGCAGAAATTATTTTCCCTATTGGGTAATCTTCTTGGGCCTTCTTCTCCCCTCAGATAAAAATCAAAGGATTTTATTCTTGATTCTATTTAGGTATTATTAATTGGTTCTGACTCAGCTCTGTATACGAAAAAGTGAAACCCTGCTCAGTTCTGTGCTATCCTCTCAATATCCACTCTGCTTAAATCCCATTGTTGCAGCCACTGTGTCAATCCATCCCCTTCTTATCCCTCATTTTCAGCTTTACCAAACAAGATGCCATTCCCAATAGTACCCAAATCAAACATTGGGTCAGCTGGTCCATTTAGTGGCTAATCCCCATCAGGTTTCTGAAGCTCTCTATGGGATGAATCTCTGATGTCAGAGTCCCCCCCCAATAGTCAAACCTCTCTGGAAATTTTAATCCACCAGAAGTTAATCAGGAGAATGATGAGCAATAACTTCGCATAAGATTTATAGCCTTGGAAACCCAAAGGAGCTATAAGTCCATTTCAACTCCACAGCCTTGGAAATGCATCAGCTATGGGTCAATTTCAACTCCACTGCAACCAAAGAGATAGAGATCTTTATGGGAGGAGACCGTTACATCTTTCTCCTGTGGAGCAGCTCGTGGATTCTAACCACTGACTTTTTGGTTAGCAGCAACAAGTGTTAGAAGGCACCAAGATTCCTTGAAAGGTCCTTCGGGGTCTGGTCATTTCTCCAGTCTACATCGCAGTTCATAGCACAGTTACAGTGAGTGGTCTTATTGCCCTGCAAACAGCAAGCAGTAGCCACCTCCGGACCTTTGCACTACTCTCCCATCTGCTCGAGCAAGTCTGTTTCAGAGCTCTGCCACTTCTTTAGGTCTCTAAAGAGACCTTAATAGATCTCTGCTCAAACATCACCTCTTCAGAGAATTCCATCATCCTGACACCATCTCTGCCCATCTAAACTTGCACATATTTCATCTCTCGCTGCCTCCTCTGCTTTCTTCCTTTCCTCTGCTCATATCACCTTTTAAAGTATGTGATTTCCCTAATACTTCTTTGTACCAAAGAGTTAAGTCTGTACCTTCAGTATCTAACACAAAATTGCCACCAAATCTATTCTGATTCATAGTGACCCTGTCAGACAGAGTAGAATTTCCAAGGTTATGGTCACTAAGGAAGCAGATTGCCAATAAGGAATTCTATTGGTTTAGTCCATAGGGTGTTGTGTTGCTAACCAAAAGGAAGCAAACTGCCTCAATTATCTTCTACAGAGCTGCTAGGGGAAGCTCTGGTGGCCTGTGGTAAGAAACTGCTCTGCAATCCCAAAGGCACCATCAGCTACTCCATGGGAACAGAATGGGAAATCTTCTTGCTTGCAATTTACTCCCTCTGAAAACCCTCTGGAGGGTTGCCTATGACTTGACTCTGACTCAACAGCATACCACAACAACACAGAGGAGCTATTGGGTTAGAACTGCTAACCTTTGGGTTAGCAGTAAGGTGCTTAGCTATTGCACCACTTGAGCTCTCTGACACACCGTGCACAGATATTTGTGATTAAATTAATGAATGTTATTATAATAATTTTCTTCATTTACCCCATCTCCATTCAAATAGAGAGACTATGAAAAACTCATTATTATACCCCTGTTGTCTATGATAATGCCAGCACATAGTAAATGCACACACACTCCAAACAAACCAAAAAGCATCTTCAACATTGTGGCTGTTAGAGCCCATCTAGTTGACTATGTCTGTGGAGTTTACCTTTCAATATGATTTTCCTAGCTATTGAATTTGGCTTTGCCATGGGGGTGAGAGGGGATATGCAAATAGGGCATGTAAGCCTAGCCACAAGGGGATTGGCTACTCTCACCAATCCACAAGGAGATGGGCTAGTTTTGCCATTAAGTTGAATGGATCTAGCAGCAGACACTTTACTGCCAAGGAAAGAGCAAACAAGAGGATTCTAGCAGCCAAAGAAGAGAACCAGAGACCTGACATGAAATGAGATCTTGAAACTGACCTTGAAACATCAGAACTGGAGCTAAGAGCCTTTGCTCACATTTGTTGAACAACTGAGGGCAGGGTGAGCTAGTATTGGCAGGACTGAGAACTTTGCAAAATGGGCCTAAAGTCATGAGGCTCAAGACTGAGGAGCCACGAGCTCTGGTGGCCTAGTGGCAGGAAACTGCACTGCAATCCCAAAGGCAGGCAGTTGGAGGCCACCAACAGCTGCTCGGCAGGAGAAGGATGGGCAATCTCCTCCCCTGCAATTAACTCCCTCTGAAAACCCACCGGAGGGTCTGCTATGGGTCGGTTCTGATTTGATGGTAAACAACATATATAAAATATTTCATTTTAACAAAAATTAATATGCTGTTTTTAAAAAGATCTGGTGGTCTAAGGGCCCTCTGATGCCTAGTGGCAAGAAGCTGCACTGCAATCCCAGAGGTGCATGGTTCGAATCCACCAGATGCTCTGCTGGAGAAGGAGGGACAATCTCTCCCTGTACTAGTCAGATCCGATTTGACGGTATACGCACACAAAAAATATTTAAAAAAAAAAAGACTGAGGTGTCCGTGAGTACATTTCAGAAGCTATCTTGACTGTATTCTGCTACTAATCTGGATTATAACTTTTGTCTTCTCTAATATGGGCCTTATGTGATCTTTGAGCATTTTGTTTTGGACCCAGTAAAGCAGTAAGATTGGAGTTAAGATGATTACAAAAAGATATAAGAGCATGGGGGGAGGAACATGTCTGAACTCATGGGAATTGGTTTAGTGTTATTGATGCTGTTGACAGGAATAATTCCCCTTTGTGAAGTCAGTAAGGTCAGATTTGGCTGTCCCCACGTGACCTTTGCTCTTTTTACAATGCCTCATAGAACGATAGATCTAAACCATGCCCTATCCTGTACCATCGTCATGATCTCTGTTATGTTCAAACCCATTGTTGTAGTCACTCTGTCAATCTATCTTGTTGATGTCAAAAATTTAAAAAAACAAAACAGAAGACCAAACTATTGCCACCAAATCAGTTCTAATTCATGGTGACCACATTTCTGAGGCTACAAATCTTAATGGAAGGAGACTGCCCATTTTTTTTTCTGCGAAGTCACTGGTGGATTCAAACTGCCCCCTCTTCAGTGAGTAGCCCAACCCCTAACCTACAAAGACAACAGGCCTCCTTAGGGAACAATAAATAGAGGTTAATCACCATGTGACTCCTTTGAGTTCTTCATAGATATGACCTGAAGCAACCCACAGGGAATATCTGATCCTTTTCTTCCTAGGTCATAAAACGGTTGTGAGAGCAATCACATGAATTCGCCCAATAAATCATGTGAGTGTGTACTTATAACTTGTTAGTCAAATTGGTGTCTTCTAGGTTGCAACACCCCCATGATACATCTTCAAGGATATGAACATGTACGGCCAAGCACAATCAATAAGAGTGCATCTAAATTCCAAAATCAATCTCCATAATAGTCTATGTGTTTCCTACTGCCAAAGGGGCCCTTTAGAGTAGTGAGAGAAGATCTTCACCCTGAAACCCACAGCGTCCCTTTTCAGCAGGAAGTAGCTAAGAGAATACGCCATCCCCTTTTCCTTATGACTCAGGGTGAAGTCTCTCTCAGGGAGGAGTGATAGGGAATGGCAAAGGACACACTGACAAAGAAGATTAATCAGAACTGGCTTTGACAAGCACTGTGGCATTTGGACAAGAACAAACTGGGAGGAGGGTAGAGAGAATGGTGCAGCGGTGAATGAATGGAAACCCAAAATCTCTGTAAATGTTTATGAAAATTAATAAAATATAATTATAGAAAAAAAAAGAAAAAAAACATCATGTGAGTGTTTCTAACAAGGGGTGAGGGAATTGGTTCTCATGAGCATTTTGTAAGTTTTAAAGTAATAAAAATTACTATGTTGTTGTTGTTGTTATGTGCCGTTATTAAAATAATATTGATGATGATGATGAAAAAAAATGTCAAGAATAACCTTCAACAAATCATTCACAAGAAACCAAATGCTCAACAATTACTCAAAAGCAAAGATGACAGGACAAGGAGATGAAAAAACCATTTAATTACATAAAATCATCCATTATGCTATTAATGAGAATGTTGTCACATTGTGAAAAGTGTTAGCTAGAATTACTGACCAACTGATAGAATAATTGTTAAATGGGAACCCAAATTTAGCCTGAGTGCTCCTGGGAGGCAAAATATGTCTTTGTCTCACACACTTTGGGAGTATTATTAGGGAGGCTAGTTGGGTTTGTTTGAGGTTTTTTTTAAAAAAAATTTTATTGTTTTTTATGTGTGTACTATCAAATACGATCTGACTGGAGGAGATTGCCCTTCTTTCTCCAGCAGAGCATCAGGTGGATTTGAACCATGTACCTCTGAGATTGCAGCGCAGCTTCTTGCCACTAAGCCTCCAGAGCTCCCTTTAGACTACCAGATCTTTTTAAAAACAGCATATTAATTTTTGTTAAAAATTCAAACACACACAAAAAACCCTATATGCTAAGAAAAAAAAATTTAAACCAAACACATAGGAAAAACAAAGAAACAAATATTCACTTACCTAGATTTAATAATCTTTAAGGTTTTTTATTTCCTTTAAGTACATTGTTGTGTTGTTATGTGCCATCGAGTCGCCTGCGACTCATAGTGACACTATGTACAACGGCCCTAAACTCTGCTCCGTGCTGTGCCAATCGCACTGTCTCTGACACTCCCATCCCGATTATCCCAGTCACTGAATCATCCATCTCATAGAGGGCCTTCCCCTTCTGCGCTGTCCCTCCACCCTCCCAAGCATGATGTCCTTCTCCAAGGACCGGTCTCTCCTCACAACATGTTCAAAGTATGTCAGACGAAGCCCCAGAATCCTTGCTTCCAAGGAGCAGCAGCCCGGTTTAACCCTTTCCAGGACGAATCTGTTTGTTTTCTTGGCAGTCCATGGTACATTCAATACTCTCCAGCACCACAGCTCAAAGGCATCAATCAATTCTCCTTCTATACCCCTTAGTCATTGTCCAACTCTCTGATGCATAACAAGTGATTGTGAAGACCATGGCCTGTATCAGATGCACCGTAGTCTCCCTAGAGACACCATTGCTCTTCAGTACTTTGAAGAGGTCCCTAACAGCAGACTTTCCCATGGCAATGCACCTTTTAATTTCCTGGCTACTGGTGCCAAGAGTGTTGACTGAGGAGCCAAGCAAGCTAAAGCTGTGAACAATCTCAATCTCTTCACCATCCATCCTGATGCTGCCAATTCGTCCAGTGGTGAGAATCTTTGTCTTCTTGACATTGAGCCTCAATCCATACTGGAGGCTGCAGTCCTTGACCCTCTGCAGCAGGTGCTTCAGGTCCTCCTCAGTTTCAGTAAGCAGAGTAGTGTCATCTGCATAACACAGATTGTTGATAAATCGTCCACCAATCCTGACCCCACATTTCTCCTCATAGAACCCAGCCTCCCGGATAATCTGTTCTGCATATAGGTAGGAAAGGTATGGAGATAGGATGCATCCCTGGCGTACTCCCTTCCCAATTTTGAACCATGCAGTGTTCCCTTGCTCTGTTCTGACGACTGCCTCCTGGTCCAAGTATAGGTTTCTCACTAGAACAATCAAGTGTTCTGGGATTCCATTTCTTCTCAGAGTACATACGTATAGTTTTTCTTTGGCTAAATCATGGAAGAATACATTTCAGTTATCCTAATAGTAAATCTCTAACAGCTCACCCAGCATGTCATCTCTTAAAGATAAATAAGATTGTACTTAATAAAATCAATATGGAAAAATATGATTGGTAAACACTTTCAAAAGTAACTAATTAATTAAAATAAATAAGTCCATTCATTTGTTGTTGTTAGGTGTCATTAAGTTGAGTACTCATAGTGACCCTATGAACCAAAGATCTGAACCCCCCTCACAATCCCTGACACAAGAACCCACAGTGACAATTCACTTAGTTGAGGGTCTTTCTCTCTTAAGCCAACAGTCCACCCTTCCCAGTGTCATGTCCTTCTCCTAGCAACATGGCCCAACCCCCCCCCAGCAATATGCCCAAAGTATGTGAGGAAAAGTGTCATCTTTCTTGCCTCCAAAGAACACTCTGTCTACACCCTCTCTAAGACATATCTGTTCGTTCTCTTGGCCATCTATGAAATGTCCAGTGCTCTTCTCCAGCTCAAAGGCATCAATCATTTTTCTATCATCCTTATTTATTGTCCAGCTCTCAGATGCATGGCAAGTGACTAGAAGGACTATGGCCTGAATCAGACACACCTTACTTCTCAAAGTGTTGTCATTATGCCTCAATAATTTGGAAAGGTCCCTAACTGCACATTTTCCCAGTGCAATGAATCTCCTTATTTCCTGACTGCTTGTACCAAGGATGTTAATTGTGGATCCAAGCAAGATGAAGCAGTTGACAGTTTCAATTTCCTCTTCACTCATCATTGTGTTGCCTATCAGTTCAGCGGTAAGAATCTTTGTTTTCTTGACATTGAGATGCAATCCATACCGAAGGCTGCATTTCTTGATCTTCTGCAACAAGTGCTTCAAGTCCTCCTCAGTTTCAGCAAGCAGGGTTCTGTCATCTGCATAACACATGTTATTGATAAGTCTCCCTCCAATCCTGATGCTATACTCCTCCTCAGAGAGTCCAGCTTCTCAGATAATTTGCTCAGCATACAGATTGAATAGGCATGGAGAAAAATACAATTCTGACATAGTTCCTTCTCAGTTTTAAACCATGCAGTGTTCGCTTGCTCCATTCACACAACAGTGTCCTAGTTGAGGGATAGATCCACATGAGCACAATTAAGTGCTCTAGGACTCCCATTCTTCTCAATGTCAGCCACAACTTGTTATGATCTACACTGTCAAATGTCTTTTCATAGTGAATACAAGTAGACATCTTCCTGGTATTATTTACTTTCATCCAGGATCCATCTGATATCAGCAATGATATCCCTAGTGCCACGGCTTCTTTTAAATCCTGCTTGAACTTCTGACAGTTACCTATCTATGTACTGTTTTAGCCGTTTTTTAATGATCTGTAGCAGTATTTTGCTTACATGGGATATTAATGACATTATTTTATAATTTCCACATTCAGGTGGATCACCTTTCTTGGGAATGAGAACAATGGATCTCTTCCAATCCGTTGGCCAGATAGCTGTCCTCCAAACTTCCTGGCATACACTGGTGAACACATCCAACGCTGCATCTGTTAATTGAAACAAGTCAATTGTTATCCCATTGAATCCTGGAGTCTTATTCTTGCCAATGACTTTAGTGAAGCTTCCACTTCCTCCTACATTACCAGTGGCTCCTGTTCCTACGGTACTTCCTAAAATTTTTCAGTGTCAACCAGTTCTTTCTGGTATGGTGACATTCACCATTCATTTACAAACCACAATACTATTCCACATCTAAAAAATTAACATAAGAAAATGATATATCACCTATACTCACTTCATATTCAAACTCTTTCTATTATCCCAATAAAACCTTTCATAGCTACTTCCACCATCCTCTCCCCCAAAACACAATCAAGATCCAGTGAAAACATATATATATA
>NW_006400052.1:557748-567228 GCF_000299155.1 Elephantulus edwardii | reverse complement strand
AAAATCTTGCTTGCATGTGAAATCAGTGAAATTGTTCTGTAGTTTCCACATTCGGTTGGGTCACCTTTCTTTGGGATAGGAACAAATATCGATCTCTTCCAGTCAGTTTGTTCGATATCTGATTAGGCTTGTGATGTATTTAAAAGGTGTTGCATTTTTTTTTAAAAAGGTGTTGTGTTTCACTCTTAATCCTTTTACAATTATTTGATTTATTAGATCATGGGAGACAAGTATGGCTTCCACATTACATCATTACATACATGTACAAATTTCAATAATGATAGTGACCCTCTAGGGCTGAGTAGATTCCAAAGACTGCAATCTCTATGGAAAATAACCCTAGTGGTATAAGTTTGAAATCCACCAGCAGTGACTTGGGAAAAAGTTTTTAAGACTTACATCCACACCCATGTTTATTGCAGCTTTGTTCACAATAGCAAAGAGTTGGAAACAACCCAAGTGCCTATCAACAAATGAATGGATAGAGAAGCTGTGGTATATTCACATAATGGAATACTATGCTGCATTGAAAAACAAAGAACTCATGAAATATTAAAAATTGGTGATCCTAGAGGACATTATGCTGAGTGAAATATCTCAGTCACAAAAGGACAAATATTGCATAGGGCCACCGTTGTAATACAGAACTGACATCGGGCCTTAGGGAAGACTGAGAAAGGGGATAAATAATGTATACAGCATTGAAATAGATGAGGGAGAGAACTGTTTAAAAGGGATATATGATTAGGTATTATTGTCATGACAGGAGTCAAGAATGAAGGCTGCACAGTGGAGTGGACTTGGGGGGAGGGATTGTATAACAATGAAAGAACTATTCTTTTACTTTTCAAAGAGAAGAGTGAATTAGAGGGAGGGGATGAGCAGGGAGAAAAGTGCAACAATGAATGAATGGAAACCCTAAGTCTATAAATTTTCATTTAAAAAAAGCTTTTAAGACTTATAGCTTCAGGAGCTCTGGTGGTCTACTGGCAAGAAGCTGCGGTGCAATCCCGAAGCGTGGTTCAAATCCACCAGACGCTCCACTGGAGAAGGAGGGGCAATCTCCTCTTGTACCTGTCAGATCTGATTCAGCGGCACATAACACAGGGCCAGGGCGCGGGGGGGGGGGAGGATTTTTTAAAAAGGAAGAAAAGAAAAAAAACCAAAACCAACAAAACCTTACAGCCTCAGAACCCAGTTAGGGATAGGGGGGTGTCACCATAAATTGGAAATATCCCAACAGCAGTGCTTCCCCCACCTTTCTTGAAATCGTTATGGAAATAATAAGATCATTAATTCACGGAGAGGCTGGCGAGTTTGAACCACCAACATTTTGATTAGCAGTCAATTAATTTACATTTAATTAACAATTACCACATCATAGGGTTCTTTTACAATCATGGTTGGGAGGGTGGAAGGACGGCGCAAGAGGGAAGACCCTCTATGAGATGGGTGACTGGGGTAATCGGGATGGGTGTGTCAGAGGAAGTGCGATTGGCACAGGATAGAGCAGGGTTTAGAGCTGTTGCACATAGGGTCGCTATGAGTCGCAAACGACTCGACGGTATTGGAAGGAGGTGTGGCATCCACTTCCATAATAGCTTGCCTCCGGAAACCCTATGAACCTGGAGAGAGAATGAAAGGCATCCAAGGGTCGAGGACTCTCCTTCATAGGGTCGCTATGAGTCGCCTGCGACTCAAGGGCACTTAACAACAACAACATACATAGGTAATGTCCTCCTGCGCGATTAACTGCCTCCAAAACCCAATGGAGTATCATCCGTGAGTCAGTTGACTCTGAAAGTATGAGTTGTGTGCCACTTGGATCATTTTGGACAAATTGTTTCATTTAATTTTCAGAGCAATCTTCTGAGCCAGACATTGTTATTTACTCTCACTTTAAAGGTGAGAAAATCTGAGACTCAGGGCTTCAAACATTTGCCAAGGTCACACATCTTCCTCTAGATTCCAGTCCAGGACGCCAGAATATTCCCAAATACCACCACTGAGTGCAGTAGTTCACCATTTGCCAAGTATTTTAACCGAGTGCTCTTACAAAGATAATCTTACTTTATTTCCACAAGTCTCAAGAAAGTAACAAATGGTATGTGTCTCTGGGAGGTCAAGCTTCTTCCAAGGTCCTGACTTGAACGAGCGATTAGTCCTTTGAACCTAGGCCTAGAGTGTAGACCCCTTTTGGAGCTAGATAGGTGAAACTCTCAAGAGGTGGGTCTGGCAGGTACCTAAGTGTGAGCACTTGCATTTCGATTGGCAGTCAAACAGCATTACTGGAAAGCAGTAGCCACTTTCCCCGGCTGGTCGCGTCCAGAGCATGCGCTGTGAAGCCAACCTCCCTCCCTTTCAACCCGCCCATTATGGACTCCTCCCATCACCGTCCAGAGCCAATCCGTAAGGTGGAGGGTGGGGCCGCAAGAGAAGTAGGCGGGTGCTAAGAGGAGTAAAGAGTCCGGAGTTGTGCGCCGGAGTCAGAACTGCGTCCAGCCACCTAGCAGCTGGCCGCTGGACGAACAAGCAATGCTGCAAACGCCGCTTCCTGATTGGTCGTTGGTGCTTCACTCTTCGTTCTGATTGGTAGCTGGTGAACTGGGTATGTAAATAAAAGGGAAGGGGTCTAGGGCTAGAAGGGGTACTGGCTGGCTGTAGGGTCTTGAGTGGGTTGATCCGTGGTCTGGCAGGTGCGCGCCGGGGCTGTTCAGGATTTAGATTCACCAGCTTCTACCGTGTCGCCCGCCTGACTGGGCCGGGTGAATCACGCCGCAGCCCGGAAAGGGGGCGGAGGCGCCGGCTCCCTGGCTCCGGCTGCGTGACTCACCCGCCCCCGCCGCCGTCGCTTCGGGAGGAGCTACCTCCACTGCCTTCCGGAAGCGAACAGGAGGCCGAGAGGCACAACTGCCCACCGGGGCTCCCGCCAGGACAGAGCCGGGCGGCAAGCAGGAACTAGAGCTTGGATGGGGGGCTGTGTAGGTCCTGGAGTCACAGGGACCGGAATCCCCGGGGGAAAGCTGTGTTGATCGCCGCTAGGGGGCGCCGGCGCCCTGGGGGCGGAGTGGGGGGTGGGGGCTGAATTCCTGCGGTTCCGGACTGGGGTCCCTGGAGAAGAGGAGCTGACCCGGACTTGAATGGAGTAGGGAGTCACTCTTAAGGCCCAACTCGGCAATGGCATTTGCAGAACTGCCAGGGTAAAAAAATAAATAAATAAAAAATAAAGTAGGGCTAGAGCGCGAAGTATCCAGGGACTTGCTCCCCACAGGGAGAAGTTCTGAGTCCTCTAACTTTTCTGGGACCCCAAGGGACCAATCAGGATTTCCCAGCAAGTCTTGCTCACTGTGCATCTCAAACAGATCCTAAATCAGCCAGCTTCCTTCCATGTCTACCACTGCCTTTTACTCCAAGTGGCTGTCAATCATTGCCAACAGCCTCCTGTGGCTCTCTGGGAAGACACACATGCTTCATTCCTTGCAGCTGCTGAGAGAGCTCTTGCGAAAATCTAACCCGTCTACCACAGTGACACTCCCCTCACTGCACAAAACTCTTTAAACGACTTCCCACCACTGTCACAATGAAATCCAAACTCTTCACTTTTACCTGTATTGCTCCCTGTGATCTGGCACTTTACCGACTGTCCCCACCAATGCCACCTCTGTGCACCAACTACACTAGTCTTTTTTTCCTTCAGTTAAAACTTGTCCAGCATCCAGGTCTTTTCTTCTCTTTACTGCTATTGTCTCTTCCCAGAATGCTTTGCCTTGACTGACCGCTTGTGTTTAAATATCACCTCAGAAGACCTTTTCTTAACCATTCCACACCCTGAATGCTTAGGTGTCTTTATACTTGTTGTTTCTAAGTGACACTGAGTCTGCTCCAGCTCATATCCACCCTATGTAAAATACATATAACTGAAGGAACACCTGCCTGGTCCTGTGCCGTCCTCACAATTGTGGCTATGCTTTAATTTTCCTGTTTGTTTATTATCTGACACAGGATAGACATTTAATAAACACTAGGTGTGAAGGTGGCCACTTCTCGAAGTTAAAAAAAGATTGAGTAGTGACCACTTCACAGAGTTCAATTGGAAACTCATTAGTAGTTATTAAGCATAATTATTAAGAAAAAGTATTTACTGTAAATTATTAAGTATTTAGAGCAATATTTACCTTGTTCTAAGTGGTTTTATATTTTAGTTCATTTAATACTAAAAAGTATTCTATAAGGTAGATACTATTACCAATATGATTGAAGGGCCTAGTGAGTTATGTTGGGCTACTAACTGAAAGGTCAGTGGTTCAAATACACCAGCTCCTCCGTGGCAGAATGATGAGGCCATTCCCTTCTGTAAAGATTACAGCTTCAGAAACCTGATGGAGGGGTTTGAAATGACTCACTTATGGTCACATAGGCAGCAGAGGTCAGAGCCAGGATTTTAACATCTTCACTTTTCATGACAGATGATGCTGAGCAAGGGCTTGAAGCGCAAGTGGGAGCAGGAGGAGGAGGAGAAGGAGACCTTGGCAGTGGACACCTGGTGGCTGGATTCTGGTCACCCAACAGTGGCACAGGCTCCGCAGGCAGTGGCCTCCAGCTCTCTAGTGGACCTCTCAGTGCTTAAACTCCACCACAGCCTGCGACAGAGTGAGCCAAACTTGCGACATCTGGTACTGCTAGTGAACACACTGCGGCGCATCCAGGCAACCATGGTGCCCGAGACCTCCCTGTCACCTGTGCCCAGCCCACCTGCTGCCCCTGGAGTAGTTGACAGCCTGCTGGCCAGCTCAGATGACCTCTCGGCCTCCATGGCCAGCCTCCTGGAGGACCTCAGCCACATTGAGGGCCTAAGCCAGGCCCCCCAGCCCCTGGCAGACGAGGGGCCACTAGGCCGCTCCTCAGGGGGAGCTCAATCAAGCTTGGGTGCCCTGGATCTGCTGGGCCCAGCCACTGGCTGTCTGCTGGATGATGGACTGGAAGGCCTCTTTGAGGACATCGACACTTCTATGTATGACAGTGAATTTTGGGCACCAGTCTCTGAGAACCTCAAACCCGGGCCTGTGGAGGAGCCGAGCAAGGAGGAGACCCCAGAGCTAGACGAGCTGGATTACCTCATGGACGTGTTGGTGGGCACACAGGCGCTAGAGCGGCCACCTGGGCCAGGGAGTTGACCCCGGGTCTGAGGTTGAATTGTGGTGAAACTAAACCTGGTGACTGGAATAGCACTCCTTGAAGGACGCAACTGGCTTCTCTGGTGCAGAGACAGGGGTTTGGGCCAGTTTGGGAGTGACAGTCCTGCGCAACTTCCCATGCATTCTCAGTTTGGGGGCAGCTGCAGGAGTCAGATTGGTCTGCCTGATGAGTGCCTGGTAGATGCCATATGAGGAGACCAGGCTCGGTGCTAGACTGAATTCTCTAAAGAAACTCAGAGCCTAGGATGCGTCTTCCCTGATGTGGGAAGAGACTCCAGTCTCCATTGTTGAAATTAAAACCAGTCCTGAGAAATCTCAAATCTGTGTGTTTCTTTGTCTCTGGGCTGGTGTGAGAATCAGAACAGTTAACATTTACTGAACACATACCGCGTCGGAACATAGTTCTCATTACTGATCATGCTTTCAAGCATTTATTTAAGCCTTAGAACAATCCCATCAGGTGGCTTTTACCAATACCTCCATTTTACAAATAGGAAAACTGATGCTCTGAACTCAGCCAGGTTTCCCGGTGTGCCTGCGTGTTTAATGAGTGGGTGGGGCTCCTTAGGCCACCAACATTTTTAAAAGGAAATCTAGGCTTTTCCTCAAGTCTACCCGTGCGCCTTTGGAGGGCTTGAGGGGACTTTCCAGTTGTTCCAGAAATAAAACCTAGAGGCTGGATAACCAGATCTCTAGAAAAATAGTGAAAGAAAGAGAAAATATAACCGGTTCTGAAAAATGAAACCCACTCCCCGGCCTCAGAGCTCTTTTTGGGAAGGGGTCTGGGCTGCTGGGCCGCAATCTGAAATGAAGCCACTAGGTCCACCGACTGGACTGAGCGGAGGAAGCCAGGCCCAGGCGAGCTAGGGCCACCTGCCTGTGGGACGGGTGTCGCGGGCACTGCTGGCCGGAGCGCCGGGTGTCTGCGGCCGCCCCCGCCGTCCAGCTGCATTCCTGGCAGGGCTGGGAGGGGCGCACACTCAGCGGCCTGGCACGGGCCCGGGCAGCGTCCTTCCTGGCGGTGGTGGGGGCAGGGCTGCGCCCGGGCCGGCGGAGGGGCAGGGTCAGCTGGCGTCGGCAGGGAACGAGGGGCCCGGGACAGGCGTGGACGGTGGATGGGGGTTTTTTGACACTAAACATAGGGGACCACGGCAGGACGACAGGTGAAGCCCGAAAGGTTGGGGGCTCCCTAGCCGGAAGCTCGAGCGAAGCCGAAGCCCGGGTGGAGCAGGGGGAGGCGGGAGCCGGCCGGCCCCTCGGGCGGGAAGGGGCGGGCGGAGTGGAGCTTCCTGGAGGAGGGGAGGAAGCAATGCCCATTTCTGGAAGGAGATATGGCGGGCCGAGGAAATGGTCCCCCGGGACCTGATGCCCAGGTTGGGGGGTCTCTGAAACTCTCCATTACCACACTGGGCCTTAGGACAGGCGCTCACTTCGTCCCCCTTCCCCCAACCCTGCCCTATGGAGCCTGAGCTGAGCTCAGCAATGCCCCCTGGTGCCCATTCTGGGAGTTTGACTCCCTGGAGTCAGGAGTACTGGATAAGCAAGGTAACCAACCACAGGCCTCCTTGTGTTTCCCAACTAATCTCCGGTAAACAATTTCATATTTTCCCACCACCACATCAGAGATTCTGCTTCTAGCGATGGCTGTTATCTCACTTTCTCCGGACCCCACAGCACCTTCCTACAAGATCATCCCATGAACTGCCTAAAGGACAAATAGCTGTTATTGTTGCTAGGTGCCATTTCAAAATAGCTAACTATGTCTTGGAAAAGGTGCACACACACACACACACCCCTTGCTCCTTGGAAACTTCATCTCATATACTGTGGGCAGGTCATAAGGAGGGGCTAGTCCTTGGAAAGAGAACTCACGCTTGGAAAGGGGGAGGGTTCTGCGAAAGAGAAGGGGAGACCCAGAAGATCTAGATTGACAGTGACTCTAAAGGTGGGCTCCAGTATGTCAGAGATGGACACAATAGGGCAGGGTTTAAAGCCATCGTTCATAGGGTCGCTTAGTTCTAATTAGCTTGACAGCGCCTAGCAACCCCACCACCAGGGACGTTGTACTCAGTAAGCAAGGTAAGCACAGGCTTCCTTGTGCTTACTTGCTAATTTATAGTGAACAGTTTCACTGCAGATTAGTAAGTAAGCGTCAGGCCCAAACCAAAGTCAAAGGGAGAAAGAAGGATTCAAGGAATACCAACATGTCAACAAAAGTGAGTGAACAAGGGAGCTCTGGTGGCCTAGTGGCAAGAAGCTGCACTGCAATCCCAGAGGCTTATGGTTCGAATCCACCAGATGCTCTGCCGAGAAAGGAGGGACAACCTCCTGTACCAGTCAGATCTGATTTGACGGTACACAGACACACAAAATAATAAAATAAAAAAAAAAAACAACCACAAAAGTGAGTGAACAGTCTCAGCCATCTGACTAAGCTACCATGGAGTGCCCCTCTCTTTTCCTCCCTAAAGACCTGTCCTAATTAATCTTAGTGCTCAGTTTTCCTCTGGTCTGTCTCTCTCTCCAGACCAAGGGATCCCACTCAGGAGCCCCCTAAATAAACCTGATTTAGCTTTCTTTTTTTTCTCTGTCCCTTCCTTGAGTCCTTGGCATTACGTACAGTGTGAAGACCTAACAGCAAGTACAAGGAAGCCTATGCTTATCTTGCCTATTGGATAATCCTCTCTTAGACATTGGTCATTAATGCCCTCTGTCTTTTTTTTTTATTTTTTAAGTGATTTAATAGGTCCTTACTACTCAAAGTGTGATCCAGGAACATGCATTTCAGCAGTGTGCTAATGTCCTCTGTCTTATTCTAGGAGCCTGTCCCATTGCCACTCAGAATGTCCTTGGAAGCAAGGATGCGGGACTTCGGCTCACAAACTTTGGGCATATTATTGAGGGAGGCCAGTGCCCAGAAAAATACATTATTCTGCTTAGTAAAGTAGAAATTCACTGCTGTTGAGTCAGAATCAATTCATAGCAGGCCTTTCAGTGAGGGTTTTCAGAAGCTGTAAATAGCAGGGGAGGAGATTGCCCATCTTTTCCCCTGAGGTACAGCCAGTGGATTTGAACGTGTTCTGGTTTGGGATTGTAACTCTACCCACCAGGCCACTAGAGGTGACCTCAGTAGAGATCGGTAAAGAATTAATTTGTTTCTGTTTATATTACATGTTGGGTATTTCACCCTTTAAAAAAATAGTTTGGGGTGTGGTCTGTGAAACATGATGCTTGGTAAAAGTAGAGGGGGGAAAAAAGGGATTGAATATCTTCAGTGACATGGATCAACACAATGTCCTAACAGCACAAATGAGCTTCAGCACTGCAGCGATTGTAAGGATGGTACAGGACTGCATAATATTTCACTCTGTCATACATAGAAGCAACTCAACAACACCTAAAAACAACAGATGCCTGTTTCTAGTGGCTGCTGGTGCTGGATTGGAGGGTCTGTGACACTGACTGATGTAGACCATCTATCTGCCCACTTGTCAATGACATTCTCACCTTCCTCATTTCTTGCCTGCACAGCCAGTGTCTTCTCCCCAGAACCTCTGTGTCCAGTTACACAGTTTGCACACTGCACAAGGGCTCTATTTTTAAATAGTTGTCACATACATGAAAATAATTATATATCTGCATGTTGAGTATGACAGCTTCTAGCAGCAGGAAGTCAAGTAACTTGAAGAAGGGACATCTCCTCTTTGTAAAAGCACATATAGACTAGATTGTACCTGGCCCTTGCCCCCTGGAGTCCTCAGATTTGAGAACAGCGCACACAAAAAGATAGGGCCTGAAGGACAATTATATGAACATAAACTATGTAAACAAAAATGACTATGTTCCAATAAAACTTTAAAAAAAAAAAGATAGGGCCCTGTTCTCCGCATTCCTGGCCCCTGTGGCTGTGCAGGTCCCCAGGCTCCGCTGTGCTCCTCCACCCTCAGGGTCAACCCCAGGAGGCCAAGCTAGCCAGCAGATTCCAGAGCCCACATCATTCCTTGCTGAGCTCAGGCGCGGCTGTTGGTCTTCAGAAGGCCTCTGTGTATTCCTGCCTCGTCACCTCCTAGGCTCGCTCCCCTACGTACTTACTGACAGGGACCCCTCTGATTACCCCAGTCACTGAATCAATCCACCTCATAGAGGGCCTTCCCCTCCTGCTCTGTCCCTAGACCCTCCCAAGCAAGATGTCCCTCTCCAAGGACCGGCCTCCTTACAACATGTCCAAAGTATGTCAGACGAAGCCTCAGAATCCTTGCCTCCAAGGAGCAGCCCAGTTTAACCC
>NW_006400052.1:556430-557648 GCF_000299155.1 Elephantulus edwardii | reverse complement strand
ATTTATCCTCCCTAGTCATTGTCCAACTCTCTGACACTTAACAACTGATTGCAAAGACCATGGCCTATATCAGACGCACCTTAGTCTCCAGAGAGATACCATTGCTCTTCAGTACTTTGGAGAGGTCCCTAACAGCAGACTTTCCCATCGCAATATGTCTTTTAATTTCCTGACTGCTGGTACCAAGAGTGTTGACTGTGGAGGCAAGCAAACTGAAGCTGTGAACAATCTCAATCTCTTCACCATCCATCCTGATGTTGCCAGTCGGTCCAGTGGTGATAATCTTTGTCTTCTTGACATTGAGCCTCAATCCACATTGAAGACTGCAGTCCTTGACCCTCTGCAGCAAGCGCTTCAGGCCCTCCTCTTGTTTCAGCAAGCAGAGTTGTGTCATCTGCATAACGCAGATCGTTGATGGACATTCCACCATCCTGATGCCACACTTCTCCTCATAGAGCCCAGCCTCCCGGATAATCTGTTCTGCATACAAGTTGAAAAGGTATGGAGATAGGACACATCCCTGGAGTACACCCTTCCCAATTTTGAACCGTGCAGTGTTTCCTTGCTCTGTTCTGATGACTGCCTCTTGGTCCAAGTACAGGTTTCGCATTAGCTCAATTAAATGTTCTGGGATTCCCATTCTTCTCAGAGTCAGCCACAGTTTGTTATGATCCACACAGTCAAACACCTTTGCATAATCAATGAAACACAAATAGGCATTCCTCTGGTATTCCCTGCTTTCAGCTAAGATCCATCTAACATGGAACACGTAAATATTGACCTACTAGGCGTTGGTGAGATGAGATGAGATGGACTGGCATAGGACATTTTGAGTCAGAAGATCATATGATCTATGCTGGAGATGAAAAAGTGAGGGAAAATGGGCTTTCTTTCATAGTTAAAAATGTCATTTCTAGATCTATCTTGAAATACAATATTGTAAGTGACAGGATAATATCCATATGCATACAAGGAAGTCCAGTTAAATATCACCATCATTCAGATATATGCATCAACAACCAGAGCCTAAGAAGAGGAAATAGATTTCTACCAACTTTTGCAGTCAGAGATCCATTGAACATGCAATCAAGATGCATTAATAATAACAGGTGACTGGAATGCAAAAGTTGGGAACAGAGAAGAAGGATTGTTGTTGTTGTTGTTATGTGCCGTCGAGTCACTTCCGACTCATAGCGACCCTATGCACAACAGCCCTAA
>NW_006400052.1:527250-554405 GCF_000299155.1 Elephantulus edwardii | reverse complement strand
TCCTCAGCTTCAGCTTGAACTTGCATATGAGTAATTGGTGGTCTGTTCCACAATCAGCCCCCGGCCTAGTTTTCACAGCTGATATTGAGCTTCTCAGCGGTTCCTTCCACAGATGTAGTCGAGAAGAAGGATTAGTATTGGAAAACATGGACTTGGTGACAGAAAAGAAGCTGGAGGTTGAATGATAGAATTTTGCACAATCAATGATTTATTCATTGCAAATACGTTTTATAAGAAAAATAAACGCAGGTTATACACATGGATCTCACCTGATGTTATGCATAGGAATCAGATCGATTGCATCTGTGGAAAGAACAACTGGAGAAGCTTAATATCAGCTTTGAAAACTAGGCCAGGTGCTGATTGTGGAACAGACCTGGTGGCATAGTGGTTAAAATATTTGCTGCCAACTATAAGACTTGTGGTTTAAACCCATAAGCTATTCTGTGGGAGACTAAGGCAGTCTGCTTCTATAGAAATCTATAACCTCAGAAACCCTTTTGGGGCAGTTCTGCTCTGTCCTCTAGATCATTTTGAGTTAGAATCAATTGGATGGCAGGGTCTGGATTCTACATCCTGTGTCTCTCAAGGCTCACCTTCCAGACCTGTCCCATTCATCCATTCCCCAAATGTTAATTGAGCACCAATGATATGCAGTCCCTAAATAGTGATCTGATGATGCTCAGAGATATTAGTAAAGCAGCAAACCACGTAGCAAGAAGCCCTGGTGACAGAGTGCATTACAAGTTGTACTGCTAACCGAAAGGACAGTGGTTCAAATCTATTAGCTGCTTTTCAGGAGAAAGATGGACAGGCTCCTCCAGCAAAGATTTACAGCCTTGGAATCCTGGAGAGTTACCAGGAGTTAGAATCAACTCAAGGGCAGTGAGCTAAATCATATAGCAGTATTTGTCCTTGACAGAGAGACTGTCTGATTGATCCTCACCTTAATCTTTCTATGATTGTGTGAGCTGGGGCCTCGGGGCCCTCTGGGTCAAATGCAACTGTTGCTGTGATGAACCTTAACAAATATTGATTAGTCTTATTATGGAAAAGTTTCATCCATTGCCATTGACTCAATCTCAATTCATAGTGATTCTTTTGGACAAGGTAGAACTTCCCTGTAGGGTTTCCAAGGCTCTGCTCTTCAGTCAGTTTCTACTCAGTGACTCTGTAGGACTGAGGACAATTGATCCGTAGGTTTCTAAAGCTGTAAATCTTTACTGAAACAAAATGTTTGCTTTTTCTCCCAAGAAGCAGGTAGTGAATTCAAACCACTATCTTTTTGGTTTCACCCATAACACAGTACCTTTCAGTGAGTAACGAAGTGCTTAACCACTGTGCCACCAGGGTTCTTTATTAAATTGTACCTACAATGAATTCTTGAGGGTGGGGTGTCAACGTGCTGGGTAATCCTTAATTAGGAGTGTCTGATCTGGCCTGGGGCATTGTCCTCTGGGAGAACATCTGTCCTGGCAGAGGTAACATGGAAGATGAGAGGACTCGAGGGACAGGTGGAAGAGAGAGAGTACCAGGCACAGGGAACAGATGGTACAAGGGCTTGAAAAGGCTCCCACTCTTTGAAGGATTGTTAGTGTTTAGTGGCAGGAATGCAGAGGAAAGTGGTAGCTGTGGGTGCTGCGGAGGTTGGCAAGGACCTGAGTGAGTGTCCTTGGACTTGGAAGGGAGGCTTTATTCCAAAGGCTGTGGGAGCTGCCAGGTAGAGTCAGGCACCTCTGCTGGATGAGTGTGGAGGGGAGAGACTGGAGGCCCTGGAAGGGGGTGGCGGTGGGAGGGTGTGTGCTGTGCGGGGTAGGGGGGGGTGTAGGTAGGAAGGGGAGAAGTCAGGGAGAGGGAAAGAGGCTGTGAGATTGATGGGATGAAATGGAGGAAGCACCCAGGACAGGGCTTAGGACTCTAGCCAGGGGGTTAAGATGTGAGGTCACTTCTGAGTAGGGACCAAGGGAAGCAGGTTTGAGGAGGATACTGAGGCCAGCGAGCGATGCAGATACCCAGGGGAAGGCATTCAGGGAGCAGGAGCAGCTGAGAGAGCAGGGAAGGATCCAGAGGACACATAGCTCCCCTTGCTGGCCTGGGTGGGGCCTGGCAGTAGGGTGGATACCGAGCCAGCTGAGGCCACTGCTTGGCTCAGATGGGCCCAGAGAGGATGGTCCCCAGAGACAAGCTTCCGCCTCCCGCACCCCCACTCTTGCCTCACAGGATGTCCTGTGTTTATGGAGGTGGCCTTGGCCTGAACCAGGACCCGGTGCCACCCCCTACATTGAGCTTCCCTGGCCACACCCCTTGGGTGGGGGAAAGCCAGATAGAGAGAGAGAGAGAGAGAGAGCCAGCCAAAGAGGAAGATCAAGAAAGGAACAGAGAAAAAGGGGGAATGAGAAAAAGGTAGGGGAGAAACAAAGTGAGAGACAGATCCATTCGTGATAAAGCTCACAGCAAACAAAGAATGGAAAGGAACTTCCTTATATGGATAAAAGGTAGCTACAAAAACTTTACAGCTGCCGTCATACTTAATGGCAAAAGATTGAGTGTTTCCCCAATGTCTAGCAAAACATAACAGTGTTTGCTGTCCGAGTTTGAGAGAGAAAGAAAAATAGTGTGTACCATCCTCCCTTTTCTGTTTGACCCTGAACAGAGAGATTTTCTTCACTGCTCCAGCCCTGGTCTGAAACTCATACTCACTCCCCTTAGGTCAAAGCCTTAGCCCCTTCTTATGGCTCTGTTACCCTTGGACCTCTTAGTTCCCCCTCATATTAACCACCTACCTCAGGACCTTTGCACTGGCTGTTCCTGTCCTCTCACAGCACTCTGTCTCCAACCACTCATTTCTTGTGTTAACTATTATGTATCCTTGAGGTGCTAATTCAAATGTCACCTTCTCTGGAAAGTCCTCCAGACTTTCCTGGTAGTTCCAGAGCATCAGGATCTTCTCATATACTTAGCTGAGTATGTAATTATACTCAGGTTTCTTTAATGTTTTTTTTTCTCACCCTCACGACTGTGAGTGCCATGAAGGTAGTCATGATAACTGCTGTGTCCCTAGCAGCACCTTGCCCGGAAGTGGCCACAGAGGAGGTATCAGTGAATGTTGTAACTAGGTGCTATCAAGTAGACTATGACTCACAGCGACCCTGTGAACATCAGGTCCGAACCTACCCTATCCTGCATCATCCTCACAGTCTCTGACATGCACATTGCCATCCATTCTTAAAATCACTGTATTAATTTGTCTTATTGAAGATGGATTATCAATGAATAGATGGTAAACAAATGCATTAATAAGGAACAGATGCTTAGAAAGTGATGTATTTGGCCCGGGGGACAGTTACCAACAAAGACAAGGTCTTTAGCTACTGGACAGTTCTTATATATTTTATTTTAGTTGTTCTGTTGTTGAGGATACATTACAGCAAAACATACCAATTCAACTCGGAAAATTCAGTGATACTGATTGTATTCTTCTAGTTGTATCACCATTCCCATCCTCTTCTTTCTGAGTTGTTCCTTCTCTATCAATGTAAACTCACTCCCCCTAAGTTTCCTATCTAATTATTAAGTCATTACTGTCAATTTGACCCCACTTCCTAAACAACATGCCTCTGGAAACCCTATGAACTTTGATAAATGACAATAGTTATAGAAAGGCTTCAGGTCTATTGTTCATAGGGTAGCTATGAGTTGTAGTCAACTCTATGGCAATCATCAACAACAATAGATCTTTAAAGAGCATAATACTCAAGATGGACATTTTTCATTCAACTCAACTCAACTCATTGCTGTGGAGTTGGAACTGACTCATGGCTGACACTCCAGCAGGTTTTCAGAGACTGTAAATTGAAGAGGAGGAGATTGTCCAGCTTTCTCTTGTGGAGAAATTCACACACACACAGACACACACGCACACAGACACACACACAGACACACAGACAAACACACAGACACTCACACACACACACACACACACACACGAGAAAGAAAGTGGTAGATTTGAACTACTGCCTATCTCTGTGTTGACAGCAACACTCCTTACCTACTAGGCCACCAGAGACCCTTAATTAAGCAAAAATTTTTTTCTTATTTAAAAAGGACTTCAGGGGATATTTTTTATTTAAGGTTTAAAAACTATCTCAGGGCAACACTTTTTGGGTACATCCGGTCTTCATGGCTCCAGAGTCTAGATTCTATGAGTATTTTTATATTCTGTTCTACATTTCTCCTCCTTTTGATGAGGATTCTTCACTACTTGGACATTTCATAGCTGCTGAATTCTCTCTGAAGTCAGGTCCTTCAGCCCATAAGACTGTCCCCCTCTCTCTCCTCTTGTCTATTGGTCATTCAAATCTTAGTTCAGTTGTCCTTTTGTCCAGGAAGTCCTCCCAGATTATCCTCCCTAAGCTGGGCCAAACACCTCTTCTGGGCTCCCAGTCTCTTGATCTCCCCAATGAAGGTCTGTACATCTTGTGTCCTGACCACAAACATTCTGGTTTGTCTTCCTGTTGCAATGTGAACTCTTATGAAGGCAGACACTGGTTTTCTCTGTCACACTGTGTCCTCAGCATCGTCCAGACCAGGGCTGGGCAGAAGACCAGGTGCTCATTGAATACTTGTTGACAGGGGCCAAGAGACTGCAACCTGTTTCCTGACTCTGTTCTTTTCACTCTTCAATTTTAAGCTCATATGTCACCTCCTCTAGGAATCCTTCCCTAATATCCCCCAGGATGCTCTGAGTCTGTCAGTGTCCCCAGTGTTACCCAAGGGCCTGGAACTAAATATGGGGTGGTGAATGTTTTTGAATGAATGCAAGAAGAAATGAATATTTGAATGACTCAGTGAATGAGGGTCCCCTCAGGCCCGAGGGCAGCCCCTGGACACCCTGTCTCTTCTACCCCACCCCAGGGAGGAGGGTTCTGGCTGACTTCCAGCCACGCCCCACCCCTCAGAGGCTGCCAGAGCTGAAGGCATTTCCCAGAGCTCAGCACATTCCAACCTTCACTACAGGCCGAGAGTGGGCAGGGGGCATTTTGGGGAGAGGGGGGAGGCCCCAGCATTCCAGGACTCTGCCACCCTGTTCTGATCCCCTAGGCCCTTAGGAATAGGCCCTTACCCCTCAGTGAGGGAACTGAATGGGCCCAGGGAGGACCAGGTGTGAGGGAGGAGGTGCAGTCTGAGGCAGAGGGCTGGGGCCTGTGCCTGTCTGGACAATGGGGCCCAAGCTGCTGACTCAAGCTTTGGGGGTAATCCTCATTGCCCCTCCCACCCCTGGCCCCAGGTCTGGGCTCAGAGTGTCCAGCAGCAGAGGCAGCGGTCGGGAGGGTCCGGGGGCATGTGGGGTTACTTGTGCGCCTTCTGCTGCCCCCCGGGGTCTGGTGAGTCAGGGTGAGCCGGGGGAGTGCTGGGGGGCCAGGCAATTGGGTGACTTTGTGGATTTGGTTTGTGAGCTAGGCAGATCTGGCTACAATTCCTGATGTAGGGGACCTTGAATGTGTTGCTTACTCCCTAGAGACCCCTTATTTGAAGCAGAGGGGAGAGAAGAGTGTGGCTTGTCTCCAGGATCTGGGCCCCAACTTCTATACCTTTGGCTCTAACCTGAATGTGGACAGCCCACCTGGCATCCTTAAAACTAGGACCAGAACTTAGATGCTCAGCACAGCACTTGGCACATGATAGGTGCCCCCCAAATGGCAGCTCCATTAAACAGAGAAATGGGGTTCTCCACACCTGACCTCGTTTAAGCCCAATACTCCCGGAATGTCCCATCTGGGCTCCCCATTTGTGTGAATAGCGCCGATAAAAAGTAGCGCTCACTGTGTACCAGGCAAGAGTTTAAACTTTTTAGCTTCTCTTCACTCATTTAATCCTCAGGATTCCCTGTGATAGCCATTCTTACCATCCCAGACTAGAGATGAGGTAACCGAAGGCCCAGAGAGGTACGGAGACTTGCCCAAGGACACACAGCCAGGAAGTTACCAAACTGGGATTTGAACTGCAATTGCCTAGGAGATGAAGGAGAGGAAGTTTATCTCACTGGCCCCAGGAGCCAAGAGGGCCATGCTTGAGCCAGTGAGTCCAGAAAGGATGATAAATGCTGAGTCTCTAAGAATGGGGGAGTATCTTGCAAACCCCTGGGGTGAGGCAACTGGCAAGAGAGAAGCAGAGGTCTCTCAGATCCCCACCCCCTTGAGGATGGATGTGACTGGCTGAAGGGGATGTTTGTTTCTCTGCCACCCACCCTTTGGTGACATCATGCTGTGTTAGCCAATGGCTGGGGTCTTCCCCTCCTTCCCCTTCCCATTCCCTTTTCCCCCTTAGCCTCAGGCCGGGACCCAGCAGACGGACAGGAGCTCTTGGGGTGTCTGGAGGCCCAGCGGTAAGGAACCAGCAAGCCTGTCCTCCTTGGGCTAGGCTGAGAAGCAATGGGAATGAGACCCACCCAGGGTCCTGGGAGGTATAGGGAGGGTGCCACGGGGTTCAAAAGGCACAGAGTCTGGAGCCAGAGCCTAACTTTCCCCTTTTTCTGGTCCTATGGAGTTGGGCTAAATAGTCTACCCTTTGTGTCTCCGCTTCCCCCATCTCTAAAATGGGCTTGAAAAGTGTTCTTCACAGGGTTAGTGTGAGGTTAAATAAGGTGTTGCCTACAAAAAACTGGGGCAGGGGGAGTCTTCTGAGTGCTAGCATAGGGGGCTAGGGAAGCTGTGCTGTTCAAAGTTCTCATTTGGTAGAGGGAAAGTGGGAGCAAAGTCTGGGGTATGAGACAGATGTAGACTTTCCCATGTGCACCCTGTTGGCAGAAAGTAGAAGGGAAGAAAAAGCAAAACCCACTGGATTCCAATTAATAGTAACTCTTTAGAACATAGTAGAATTACCCTATAGAGTTCCAAGTCTTTATGAAGGAGTCCTTGTGGCATAGTGTGTGCTGGGTGCTGATGGAAAAGGTTGGTTTCAAATCTACCAGTCGTTCCATAGGAGAAAGATGAAATGGCTTTTCACCATAAGAAATGTATACTCTCAGACCCTTGATGGAGGGCAGCCATGAGCTGGGACTGAATAGACGCCAGTGGGTTCTGGCATTCAATCCTTTTAGAAGTAGACTGCCACACCTTTCTCCCCTGGAGCGGCTGGCTTCAAACTCCTGACCTTTCAGTTAGCAGCTAAATGCTCAACCATGGTGCCACTGGGGCTCTTTACACTAATTGAGACCTTACTATGTGCTGAGAATGAGTACCTTTCATCAGTGCATACTCACACATCCTCACAGTGACTCCTTTGGGTTCCATTTCTCAGGTGAGGAAACTGAGACAGGGAGATTATCCCCAGTTCTCATGTAAGGAAGTGCTAGAGCAGGGATTTTAATGGAGACAGCCCAATTTCCTCCCCTCTGAGTAAATGGCACTCAAGAACAGTCCAGGAATAGGCACAAGTCAGGCAAACCTCTCTACCTTTTCCCGTTGAGCACCAGATCACTGAGGAAGGACAATTCTCAAATGCAGTGTGCAGTAGCCACTTTGGGGAATAAAATGCCGAGAGCACAGAGGTTACAGGGAGCAAAGCTTGGGGATTCCTTGGCTGGCCGAGTTCAGTCACCCAGAAGGGCATTAGTGGCAACTTAAATGGGAGAACAGAATAAAAGCTCAGGCAACGGGGACTCTAAGGATTCTGGGAGCTCTGGCATGAACCAGGTCTGTGCCATAGTACATGCTACTGTCATGTCAAGTGCCCTCTGGGCATTGGGTCCCTTATATTCACGAGAGGTGCATTAAGTCCCTAATAGAAACCCAATACCCTCCCCTCTGCAGGGCCCCCAGTGCCCTTCTGCCCAGTGAGGTGGATGGGCAGAGCTGGGAACAGAGAGTGCCTGAGCTGGGGTGGGTTTCCTTCCGAAGCTGCCCCCACCCCAGGATCTGGGACGTGGCTCAGGAAGGGCACCATGGAGCTAATTATAACCTGGGGCTGGGCAACTGTCCCAGGCAGGGCTGAGGAAGGAGGACACTCTGTCTTGCCCCGCCCTGGCTGGCCTTCCTGTGCCAGGTTCTGGGTGTGACCCAAGCTGCCTGAACCTCCAGCTGAGAGCTGGTGCCCCTCTGGAGATCGGCTCACCTGTGAGCAACAGGCTTCTCCCTCCTTTTGCTTGAAATATTGGGGTGTATTAGAGTTCTGGTTAAGAGCACTTAATGCTAGTTTTTCAGACCCCAGTTCAAGTTCTGTCACTCGGAGACTCTAAACTCATTTTACTCTGCAGTAATGGACTTTCCTGAAGCCATGTTTTTTAAGTACCTGCTCTGCACTAAAACCCCTCTAAAAATGTCTATTTGGACCCCCCTCTACTAACGCCTACTGCCCAGCTGCTCCACTGGGCTTCCCTCTGCCACCCCCAATACCAGCAAGTTACAGTGCATAGTAGGGACCAGGGGAGCAAACTCTAGTCTGTCCCTTCGTGGCTGTGTTACTTTGGGCAGGTCAGTCTCTCTATCTGAGCCTCAGCTTCTACTCCCTTAACAGCCACTTGATCTTGGGTGACTTTGAGACAAAGGAGTTTCCAGCACAGAAAACAGCCAGAAGACATGGTCTCAGACAACTCGTTTTTGCTTGGAGGGGTTAGAGACTCAGAGGAGGACACAGAGAGGGAGACCCTCGGGGATACCCAGAGGTGGGGGCCAGTGGTTGGAATGGAGCAGGAGAAGATTGTGGGGTCCCTGTGTTCTCTGTCCTGGTCTGTAAGGGTGGGCTATGAAGGGCCATTGTGTGGCAGGGTGGGTGGGCAGGGGTGGAATGCGGCTGGGCACTGTAGACAGACCATTGTTTGAGGAATGTGCCTCGTGAGGTCTGACCTTTCACTGGAGAGTAGTTGGCAGGCTGGCATGCCAGGTGGGGGCCGGGAGGGCAAACCTTAAGTTGAGGGGTGAGACTGGAGGAGGCAACATCCATTGCTATTTCTCCAGAAGGACCTGGAGTGAGGTCATGTGCGAATCCCCTCTCTGCATCCTGGCTGGGTGGCCTTGAGATGAATGGCTTAGTCTCTCTGAGCTTGTTCCATATTTTAAAATGGGGATGAAACAAAATACTCAAACTTGTTCCTGTGGAATCAGAACCGACTTGTAGCTGACTCTCCAGCAGGTTTTCAGAGGCTGTTAATTGCCTGGGAGGAGATTGTCTATCTTGGAGTAGCTAGTGGATTCAAACCACTTGCCCTTGGGTTGGTAATGCAACTCCTTGCCCATTAGGACACCAGAGCTCCCTAAAATGGGAATGGTGTCTCTTAAAGTGACAGACATAGTTTTATTTCAGGGATGAATAAAGAGCACTCACTAAATACCCAATAATACCCAATAATAACTGCTTGTTATTAATACCCAGACAAACCCAAGTACCAGTTTATCCACTGGTAACTTAGGCAAACGACTTTCCTACTCTATACCTCAGGTATCTGTCCTGTAATGTTATCAATAGATCGAAACCAAACCCACTGCCATCTCATAACAACCGTCCAACACTTTTCAAGGCTGTAGATCTTTATGGGGGGAGACTGCTCAGCTTTCTTCCTTGGGCTGCAGGTGGACTTAAAGCGTCTGTGGGTCAATGGTACAATTCGCTATAGATAGACTATGCTCCCAGAGAGAGTTCCCTGTAATAACAACATTGAGTATGTATAAAGCAAGGTCCCTGCTGGCATGATGAGGAGCTAAGCAATGGGCTGCAACTAACCAAAAGGTCAGTAGTTCAAATCCACCAGCTGCTCAGCAGGAACACGATGAGATCATCTGTTCCTGTAAAGACTTCCAGACTCAAACTGTAGGGACAGTTCAACTCAGCCGCTAAGAGTTGGGATTGACTCAATGGCTGTGGTTTTGTTCCTGTTTAACTTGATAAAGTGTGCATCAGGTACCTGGTATTAAGTCATGTGACCCCTGTAACAACCTGTGAGATGGGCACTCTCCTTTCCCCCATTTCAAAAATATGCTGTTTTCTAGAAGCACAGAGAGGTGAAGCAGTATGGGGCAATGGTTACGGGCATTTTGTAGTGGATTTGACCCCACTGGGTCGGTTGAGGTGGTTGTATTCAGGGATTCTGCCATCAGATGAGTCTAGGAATCCATCCTGGCTTTACTGTGTACAGTCCAGCGGGGTCCCTAAGGCAAAGGACTTCAGAGCTTCAGTTTCACACACACACCCCTGACTATGGAGATGGGATATGAGAGTAGGGCACTTAGGGAGGATCGGTGGGCATCAGTGAGTAACACTGCTCTTGTTATCCTTCTTAGAATCCCGGACCCAGGAGGCCCAACGAGCCGGAGGTGACGCTGAGGTGAGCCCTGTCTGGAGCTACATTCTTCTCCCTGCCTGTCCCCAACCTGCCTGTTGCCTCATGCCCTGGTCTCTCTCTGGCAGGTAGCAAGACCCCAGAGGAAGGGTGTGGGCTCCACAGACGACTGTGCAGCACCCAGGGCTGGACTCCTGCTAGGAGAGAGTGCCTGCGCCCAGGCAGTGGTGAGAACTCAGCTGGGCTGGGAGTCTTTCTCCACTTCTGACCCCTACCCTGACCTACTCCTCTGAGCCTAACCCCCACCACATCTCTTTCTTTGCCTTGAGCCCCCATTCCTGTGATCCACAGGTTCAGAGGCAGCTGCTCCATGCTGAACTAAAGCTGGTTCTGCAGCAAAAGGAGAGGAGGCAGGAGTCTGGGGTCCTAGTGACCCCCAGCAGCGTCATGGAGGCCAGGAGCCGGAGTGCTGAGGTGAGTGCCTCTGCCTCCGTGAGGGGGTTTTCTTGGACCTCAGGGGGTTGACAGTACAGGGATGTACATTAGGGCAGCAAAGAGCCACTCTCTGGCTATTCTAAGGCTCAGTCATCCCATCTGTGAAATGGCAACATGGATAAGGTCTCTTTAATGAGTGACTGGAGGAGGGCAGTAAAATGCTTAGCACAATGACTGCCATACTCCCCTATCCCCCCCCCCAAAAAAATGTTAACAAATTGACTGTTTCTGAGTCAATTCAACCCTATAGGAAGGAGTGGGACTGCCTCATAGTTTCCAAAGCTGTAAATCCTAATGGAAGTGTTGTTTGTTGTTGCTGTGTACTGTAGAGTCAAAACTGATCAATAGCTGACCCTCCAGTGAGTTTTCAGAGGCATTTAATCACAAGGGAGGAGACTGCCCATCCTTCTCTCAGAAGGAAGTGTACCACTTTACCCCCCTCACCCCCTGCAAAGCAGGTGGGTTCAAATATCAACCTTTCAGTAGTTAGCAGCCCAATACTTACACCCCATACCACCTGGGCTCCTGGAACAGACTAAGATTAAAGAAGCTAGTTCACTGGAGCATAATGAAGTTAAATAAGTAGAAGAAAATCTGGCAGGACCTTTCATCAGAAGAGACAACAAAGGTGTAGGATTTAGGGACCTGGGCTGTGGATACAGGGCTCGAACCCTAGCCAAGCCACTGAAGCTGTGCAGCCCCAGGCAGGTAATCTCAACCCGAGTCTTGGTTTCCCCCACTGGTGAGATGGGGCAATGGCTTCCGCCTTGGGAGGTGGAAATGATTCACCCATGAGTCATTTACAATAGGGCCTGGCCCCTAGCAAGTCTCCTTGACTATGGTCCTTCTTGTTGCTAAGTGCCTTTGAGTTGACTTTGACTCATAGCCACCCTAAACAGAATGCACTCCCAGCCTGATCCTGTGCCATCCTCACACTCTCTGCTGTGTTAGCCCATTGTGACAGTCACTGTGCCAGTCCGTCTTTGTGGAAAGTCTTCCTCTTGTACTTTTCCAAGCATGATGTCCTTCTCCAGGTATTGGCCCCTCCTGATCACATGTCCAAAGTATATGAGATGAAGCCTCACCGTCCTTGCTCCCAAGGTGCACTCTTGCTGCACTTCTTCCTAGGGCTTGTTAAGCAAAGGTGCTATGATGGTCATGCTCCTCCCTGCTGCCCCTGACACCACTCTTCTCATCCTCCTTCATTTGACTCCATCCTTAGTCTCCCAGGACCACTGCTGCTGTGCATCTATCCAACCCAGAACTGCTCTTTTCCTGGGTCGGCCTCAATGTCTGATCTTCTTTGACCCACATTCCTTCAGGTGTCAGGTCACAATCAGAAACTCACAGTATAGTCATGTCATCAGGGAAGCGGTCCTAGAGAGGACAAGGTTTTCCCAAGAGACACATAGTACTTTGGGGGTCCAGATGTATGTGAACTTACTGCCTCCCCAAATAGGGGTTGTCTTACTGCCTCTTCTGGAAGCTCTAATGAGAACCCCAGTGTGCTGCTGGGCTAAGGCCAGATCAGCACCATTTACAGTAAATGCCAGGAATACCACATTTTCCAGTCCACAATTTATGACCCACGCAGCCACCCTTCTCCAGATTCCTTGGGCTGTGGGTGTTAGGCAGGTCTTGGGGTCAGACATTCCACAATAGGATACAGTCTCATACACATTCAGCCTTCCAGGAGGCCAATGTCCCCCTCACACTCTATTCCTCATCACAAAAACCCTTGGAGCCCTGTTTCTATCCAACACCTTGCTCTACTGTTATAATTTTTTCCTGTTATTATTTTTTACTAAGAATGTTAGGCTGTTTGGGGGAGTTGTGAGAATTGTGAGTAAATGAACATATATTGTGAAGTGATTTTTCTGTTCTCACTGTTGAAATCTAGATTTTTTTTGATCCTTATTATGAACGTTCTTCTAAGTGGTACAGCGCTGGTCTGTCAATTTGCTGTATTAAAGTAACTTGGGTTTGCTGTGATGCTGAACGCTGTGCCACTAGTATTTTCAAATGCCATAATGGTTACCCATTGTGGACAGTGTTTTATGGAGCTCCCAGATCGAGACAGGCTTGGAAGCAGAAATGGAATCCACTTCCCAAACATCAGGTCTCTGGAAACTCTATGAATGTAGAGAAATGATAATGGTTATAGAACAGGGTTCAGGTCTTTTGTTCATATGGTCTCTATGAGTTGTGCTTGACTCACCCACACTTAACAACAACTGTTATTAAAACCCTTCCTCACCACTCAGTCCTGCATAAAGAATATGTCCTTCTGTCTTTTCCCAGCTCTGCATACCTTGACCACATTCCTCTCATATCTTTAACACCTTTGATATTACACCTGAAGTCCCTGGGTGTTGCAAATGGCTATTAGCCAAAAAAGAGCCCTGTGAAATGTGTTAGGCAGCTAACCAAAAAGGTCAGCGGTTCGAATCCACCAACCATCCCAATGAGTAAACATGGGCAGTTTCTTCCTATAAACTTTTACAACTTGGGAAACCAATGAAGCGTCATTAACTATGAGATCCTTATTAACCACAAGATTGGTGTGTGGAACCCACCTTAGGTGCCTGGTTAGACAGGCATCCTTGCACACATGAGCTTGCCATAAGTCTCGATCCACTCCACCACTACAGAGTGCTGATGGCACAATCGGTCAGGCACCGTGATACTAAAAGAAAGGTCAAATTCACCAGCTGGTCCGTGCGAGAAACATGAAGCAATTTGTACCCGTAAAGATTTAGAGCTTTGGGACAGGAGTGGCAGTTCTACTGTCCTAGAAGGATCACTGAGTGGTTTTGGGGTTCTCTAGCCTCACTCTCTCGGACATGCCCTGTGCCTTGAAAGAACACAGCCCTACCCCTCTTCCCCCAGTCTCAAGCTTCTCTCCTGTGTGCCATGAGGTGGTTTTGACTCAGAGCAACCCTCCTAAACAGAGTAGAACTGCCTACTTGACTTTCTTAGGCTGTAATCTTCACAGAAGCAGATGGCCTTTTTTCTATTGCAGAGTGGCTGCTAAGTAAACCTCCAAACTTCTGCTTAACAGCCTATGATTTAAAACACTGTGCCACCAACAAGCTCGCTGCAGCCCCATAGTCCCGCCCCTCGCCCCGCCCTGGGACCTCCGCAAACTTCCCGCGCCGGCCAGGAACTTGAACGCTTTGGGGGTCCCAGAGGGCGATTGGCTTGCATACTAGCTCAAAGGAGAGATGTGCGAGTGGATGCGCTTGGACACCCTGCCTGGACCATGCCGAGGGGCATATGTCCCGAGGATCCGTTTAAAAGGAGCTTTTAAGCGCGATGGCGGGCTCTGGGCAAGGTCTGGCCCTACTGTCCCATGGCAACACTTCGCCGCCTTCCGCAGGAGCTGAGGCGGGCAGAGCTGGTGGAGATCATCGTAGAGACAGAGGCGCAGACAGGGGCCAGCGGTATCAACGTAGCAGGCGGCGGCAAAGAAGGAATATTTGTCCGTGAGCTACGTGAAGACTCGCCGGCCGCCAGGAGCCTCAGCCTACAAGAAGGTGGGCGGGGTCGACAGTTGGGGCGGGGCTAATGAAGGGCGGGGGCAGCCAGAGCGAGGCAGAGATTGTCTGGGGTGGGGGCGTGATCAGATCTGGGGGCAGGGCTTTGTGGATCTGGAGCCTTGGGATGGATTATTTTGGGGAGGATTTCCGAGGTTCATTGTTTGGGTTTGAATCCCATATCTTCCGTTTGCTAGTTCGTGATGTTTCTGTGCCTTTTCTTATCTCTAAAATAGGAATAATTTGAGCACTTACCTCACAGTGTTATTATGTGATTAAATGAGTCAGCATTTGAAAACACTTAGCACATAGCTAAGTGGTTTCTAGTAAGCACCAAGTAAGTGCCAGTTACTGGGGTTTTTCTTTAAGGCAAGACAACAGAAAAGGGGTGAAGTTAACAACTTGGATGAGATTGGCACAGGAACTTAATAAGTGAGAGATATTTTAGGAAAATCTATGAGGCCATATAGCAAATGTTAAATCTTCTCTTTCCAGACATTGTTCTAGGTGTTTGGGCTGCAGCAATGAACTAAAAGACAAGTTTAAGCAAAATAAGTATAGAATAGCTTGGAAAGTGATGTATGCCACCTGTGCCAGGAGTGAAACAGTACTTTTAAATAGAGAAGGCCACGAAGGGTAGAAAGGTCCAGTGTTGGTGTGAGAGCTATGTGGCCAACTAGAAGAGCATTCAGACACAGAGAACAGCCAGCCTAAAGTCTTCAGACATACAGGGAAAAGCCAGTGCTGGCAGAAGTGTGGCTGACTTGCTGGAGAAATAATAGTAAGGAAGCCAGTGTGGATGGAATAATTAATGAAGAGGTGAATAAAAGGTGTGATCTGGAAGTTAGGGAAGTTGTAGAGAGAACTTTCTATGTCATGGGAAAGTTTAGAGGTTTTATTCTGAATTTATTGAGAGCAGAGAAAGAACTGACTGTTGTTGGGAGGCAAGGTAGGGGTCAGGGAGACCAATAAGGAGACTACAAGAAAGAGACAATGAAGTTCACGTCAAGCTGGTGTTAGTGAAGGAGAAAAGTTTAGAATCTGAATATACTGGAAGAATTAGCTTTCAGGACTGGATATGTGATTGATGGAAAGAGAAAAAGATAATATGTTCAAGAATTTGACCTGAGGATGGAGTTGGTAGTGTTGCAAGTGGGGAACATAGACTGGAGCTTGTTTGGGGGAGGAAGACCAGGAATGCAGTCCAGGTCCCTGACATGAGCACTCTTGGGCACTCAGGCAGAGATGTTGCAAATGTATAATTAGATATATGAGCCTAGGGTAAAGATGAAAGTGTTGGGCTGGAGGGATACATTTTTTTTTTATACATGATTTTTAAATTTCTGAATCTGGATGAGCTCCTCAGAAGAATGAGAGGAAGCGTGTAGATAGAGGAAGAGGTCTGAACCTTGGGGCAGTGTCTTTGAGAGGCCAGAAGGATGTAAATAAGTCATCCAGGTGACCCAAGAAGGATGGAGGGGAATGGAAGGAAGTGATATCCTGGAAGCCGAGGAAAAACAGATGAATGAAGGATAGAAAATGAAGTTGGGTCAAATGCTGAGTGGTCTAAGTAGACTGAGTCTGGGGCTTGATCACTGGATTTAACTATTCGGAGGTACACTGCCTAGAGAGATTTTGAGAGGAACAATGCTGGTGTGTGTTGGGGAGAAATATAGATGTGTTATTAAAATGCACACCCATTGTTATTGCTGCATTGTTCACAATAGCAAAGAGATGGAGACAACCCAAGTGCCCATCAACAAATGAATGGAGAAGTTGTCGAATACAATGCAGCATTGAAAAACAAGGAACTCATGAAATATTACACAAAATGGGTGACCCTGGAGGATATTATGTTGAGTGAAATATCTCAGTCACAAAAGGACAAATACTGCATAATGCCACTATTATAAAACAGGACTGATATTGGGGTTGGGTGGAAACTAAGAAAAGAAGGGATAAATAATGTACACTGCATTGAAACAGATGGAGAGAAATGCTTAAAAGTGATTAGGTATCCAGAATAAGAGCTGCATAGTAAGGTGGGGGGCATTGTATAACAATGAAATAATTTTTACTTTCCAAAGAGAAAAGCGAGAGAGCTCTGGTGGCCTACTGGCAAAGAAGGCCTGGTGGCAAGAAGCTGCAATGCAATCCCAGAGGTGCACGGTTTGAATCCACCAGATGCTCTGCTGGAGATGGAAGGACAATCTCTTCCTGTACCAGTCAGATCCCATTTGACGGCACACACACACACACACACACACACACACACAATAAAATTTAAAAGAAAAAGAAAACAAAGAGAAAAGCGAACTGGGGGGGGGACAGAGAGGAAAATGTGTAACAATGAATGAATGGAAATCTGTCATGTTCTCTATAACTTTCATTAAAATCTCAATTAAAAAAAGTGTTATTGAGCCAGTTTAAAAGAAAAGAGGGAGGTGGAGAAGTGGAAATAATACTGCTAGATAATGGGGCAGGAGTTAGGGAGAGTGAGGTTAAGACAATTTATTTTAAAAAATGGGAGAATTAATAGTATCCTTGTATGCGTCCCTCGGGCCTCTTGTAATTGGTTTTGGTCAAACATTCTTCTAGGTGGTATAGCACTGGTCTGTTGATTTGCTGTACAGAGGTAACTCGTGGTTGCTGTGATGCTCAACACTGTGACCCTGATGTGCCAAATGCAATATTAGTGACCCATGGTAGACAGTGTTTGGTGGAACTCCCAGATTAAAACAAGCTTGGAAGCAGGAGTGGCATCCACTTCCGAAATAGTTTGCCTCCAGAAACCCTATGAACTTGGAGAAATGATGAAAGTTATACAAGTATTCAGGTCTTTCGTTCATAGGGTCGCTATGAGTGCCTACGACTCGATGGCACTTAACAACAACAACATGCCTATGGAATAATGTAGGAGGCTGAGCCAAATTGCTCAAGGCACTGCTAAAGGTTGTCCCTGAGAAGAGTGGATTGATTGATTACAGCCAGCAAGGATTAGAGGCAATAGGAAGAGAAGGAGCAGGGGGTTGAGTAGATAGGTTAGGAGCATCTACAAGTTTCCTTCTAATTCTGTTCTTTCCGTAATGGTAGCAAAATCAGTAACTCAAACGTCAGGACAAGGCCTGGAAGTGAATGTCTTGGCCTGGTGGACGTGCTCAGCGATGTGGGGCAAAGGCAGAGCTAAGGCTGTGGACTTCCGAACCTTAAACTGGGTGGGGCGGAGCCTCCGCCCAGTGGTTCCGCGGATGTGGGCGGGCCAGACCTGGGCGGGATCGGGAGAAGCCCACGCCCCGCTTTCCTTATCCTCCCTGCCAACAGGGGACCAGCTGCTCAGCGCGCGTGTGTTTTTTGAGAACTTCAAATATGAGGATGCACTACGCCTGCTGCAATGTGCGGAGCCCTACAAGGTCTCCTTCTGCCTGAAGCGCACGGTGCCCACCGGGGACCTGGCGCTGAGGCCTGGGACCATGGCTGGCTACGAGATCAAGGGCCCCAGGGCCAAGATGGCCAAGCTGGTACGCGTGCTGAGCCCGAGCCCAGCCCCGGCTCCAGCCCCGGATTACCCCGGCGACCCTACCTCTGCGCCGTGAGCCTCATGCCCCACCCTTGCGGGCCAGTCTCTTTACTAATCCCAGTGTTAATCTCACTTTTCTACCCCATCTTCCTCCCCTAATTTCTTCCCTGGGGAGGGACGGACACTCATAGACTCCAGACCATTGCCTCATGCACACCCACACCTGTCTTGAACTGAGATATTCTAAATGATGGTGGGAATTTTCAAGGTTGTGTTGCTCACTCACACCCTTGGCAAAATCTCTCTCCTTCTCTGTGCCTCAATTTCTTCATCTCTAGAATGAAGGTGTTGGAGAAAATCTAAGTAGTCAGTCTTGGGTCCAAGTTCCTACACTCTTGTTGATTCACTGAGAGAATCTAAATGAATGACCATGCCTTCCTGGGCAGTAATGGTGAAATTACAAGCAGGAAGTGGGAATGGCATTTGGGGGGATAAGGCCCTCTCACCTAACACACCCTCATCCTGGTACAAAGCCAGATGGGGCTCTTTTTGTTCACCCACTGTCCCACTGCCTCCCGCCTCTCTCCTCTCTCCCCAGAACATCCAGAGTTTGTCCCCAGTGAAGAAGAAGAAGATGGTGATACCCGGGGCCCTGGGGGCCCCTGCAGACCTGGCCCCCGTTGACGTCGAATTCTCCTTCCCTAAATTCTCTCGGCTGCGTCGAGGCCTTAAAGCCGAGACAATCAAGGGTCCTGTCCCAGCTGCCCCAACCCGCCGGCGCCTTCAGCTGCCCCGGCTTCGGGTCCGAGAAGTGGCTGAGGAGACTCAGATAGCCCGGCTGGCAGCTGCTGCTCCTCCGCACAGAAAGGCCAAGGCGGAGGCCGAGGTGGCAGCAGAAGCCCGCTTTACAGCCCCCCAGGTGGAGCTGGTTGGCCCCCGGCTGCCAGGTGCTGAGGTGGGAGCCCCCCAGGTCTCTGTGTCCAAGGGGCCAGGGGAGGTGGCTCCCACTGCAGAAGTAGCTGGTGGCTTTGCCCTCCATCTTCCAACCCTTGGAGTGGCAGCCCCAGCTGCACCCACTCTGGAGCCCATGGCCATGGGGATCCAGGTCCCGCAAGTGGAGCTGCCCACCTTGCCTTCGCTACCTACTTTGCCTACACTGCCCTGCATGGAGACCCGGGAAGGGGCTGCACCAGTGACAGTGCCCACCTTGGATGTGGCAGCACCCACAGTAGAGGTGGACCTGGCCTTGCCAGGTACAGAAGTGGAGGTCCGGGGAGAGGCCCCTGAGGTGGCCCTGAAGATGCCCCGCCTTAGTTTCCCCCGCTTTGGGGCTAGAGCAAAGGAAGTTACTCAAGGCAAGGGGGCCAAGGGCAGCCCTGAGGCCAGGGCAAAGGGGCCTAAACTCCGAATGCCCACCTTTGGGCTTTCTCTCTTGGAACCCCGGCCTACCACTCAGGAAGCCATGGAGAGCAAACTGAAGCTGCCTACCATCAAGATGCCCTTTGGCATTGGGGTGACAGGGCCTGAGGTCAAGGTGCCCAAAGGGCCCGAGGTGAAGCTACCCAAGGCCCCTGACATCAAGCTTCCTAAAGTGTCAGAGATGAAAGTACCCGAGATGGCTGTGCCAGAGATGCAGCTTCCGGAGGTAGAGCTGCCAAAGGTGCCCGAGATGAAGCTCCCGAAGGTGCCCGAGATGGCGGTACCCTGTGTGCACCTTCCGGAAGTGCAGCTCCCGAAAGTTCCAGAGATGAAGCTTCCGAAAGTGCCTGAGATGACCATACCCGATGTGCACCTGCCGGAAGTGCAGCTCCCGAAGGTGCCAGAGATGTCTGTACCGGATGTGCACCTCCCGGAAGTGCAGCTCCCAAAAGTTCCAGAGATGAAGCTCCCTAAGGTGCCGGAGATGGCCGTGCCAGATGTGCGTCTGCCAGAGGTGCAGCTGCCCAGAGTCTCGGAGCTGAAACTCCCCAAGCTGCCGGAGATGGCCGTGCCGGATGTGCGCCTCCCGGAAGTGCAGCTGCCCAAGGTCTCGGAGATGAAAGTCCCCGACGTGAAGCTCCCAGAGATGAAGCTCCCCAAGGTGCCCGAGATGGCGGTGCCTGATGTGCGCCTCCCAGAAGTGCAGCTGCCAAAGGTGTCCGAGATGCGGCTGCCGGAAATGCAAGTGCCCAAGGTTCCTGATGTGCGCCTTCCGAAGGCTCCGGAGGTGAAGCTGCCCAAGGCTCCGGAGGTGCCACTTAAAGCTGCCGGGGTCGAGCAGGCCGAGTTTGACTTCAGGATGCCCAAGCTGGGGCGGCCAGCGTCCCCGCCAGGAGGCAAGCCAGGCGAGGTGGGCGCTGAAGTCTCGGGGAAACTGATGACACTTCCATGTCTGCAGCCAGAGGGGGGCGGCGAGGCCCGCGTGGGTGTCCCCTCTTTTACACTGCCCTCAGTGGAGCTGGACCTGCCGGGGGCCCTCAGCTCGGAGGGACAGGTCCAAGTAAGCTCAGTCCACAAGGTGGAGCGGGCAGGCGTCCCGCAGGTGGCAGGGGTCGGGGAAGCGGGCTTCCGGGTGCCCTCTGTTGAGATTGTCACCCCACAGCTGCCCACTGAGGAGGGTGAAGAAGGGCGGGTAGAGGCGACCGAGATGAGAGTCAAGTCCTCCAAGTTCTCCCTGCCCAAGTTTGGACTGTCAGGGCCCAAAGTAGCCAAAGCTGAGGCTGAAGGGGCTGGGCGAGCCACCAAGTTAAAAATCTCCAAATTCGCCATCTCCCTTCCCAAGGCTCGGTTGGGGACAGAGGCAGAGGCCAAAGGGGCTGAGGAAGCAGGCCTGCTGCCCGCCCTAGATCTGTCTGTCCCGCAGCTCGGTCTGGATACCCACTTGCTCACAGGCAAGGTGGAGGTGGCAGGGGCCGATGGCAAGCTCAAAGGCTCCCGCTTTGCCCTGCCCAAGTTTGGGGTTAAAGGTCGAGACACAGAGGCTGGAGAACTAGTGCTGGGGACTGCTGAGCTGGAGGGCAAGGGCTGGGGCTGGGATGGGAAGGTGAAGATGCCTAGGCTAAAAATGCCCTCCTTTGGGCTGGCAAAGGGGAAGGAAGTAGAAGTCCAGGGTGGGCGCACCAGTCCCAGGGAAAAGCTAGAGTCCACAGCCCGGCAATTGAAGCTCCCGGAGCTGGAACTGGTCACATTGGGGCCAGAGGAGGAAGGGCGGGCAGAGGGTGCAGTGGCTGCAGGGCGGCAGGTCTCCATGACCAGGAAGACAGATAGCGAGGGCCAGGAGGGGACCCTGTGGAGGCCCCCACAGGGCATCTCCCTGCCCCAGGTGGAGCTGACCAGCTTTGGGGAGATGGGAGTGGGTGCCACTGCAGGGCAGCAGGCTGAGGGAACAGTTCCTTCTGCGGAGGGTACTGCAGGCTCCAAGGTCCAGGTGCCTCAGGTGACTTTGGCCTTGCCTGGGGCCCAGGTGGCTGGTGGTGAGCTATTGGTTGGTGAAGGCATCTTCAAGACGCCCACTGTGACCGTGCCCCAGCTTGAGCTGGATGTGGGACTAAGCCGAGAGGCACAGGCAGGTGAAGTAGCTGCAGGTGAAGGGGTGCTGAAGATGAAGATGCCCACATTAGGGACAGGAGCTGGGATGGGAACAGAGGGGACCAAGCAGCAGTCCACAGGGTCTGAACATACTTTCCACCTTTCTCTGCCTGACGTTGAGCTCTCACCACCTGCAGTTGGCAGCCATGCCGAGTACCAGGTGGCAGAGGGTGAGGGGGATGCGGGGCACAAGCTCAAGGTGCGGCTGCCCCGGTTTGGCCTGGCACGGACCAAGGAGGGGACCGAAGAGGGCGAGAAGGTCAAGAGTCCAAAACTCAGGCTGCCCCGCGTGGGTTTCAGTCAGGGCGAAGTGACCTTTGGGGAAGGCTCCCCCAGCCCTGAGGAGGAGGAGGAAGAAGGCAGTGGGGACGTGGCATCAGGGCAACAAGGCCGAGTGCGTGTCCGCCTGCCCCGAGTGGGCCTGGCCGCCCCTTCCAAGGCCTCCAAGGGGCAGGAGGGTGAGGCAGCCTCCAAGTCTCCTAGTGGGGAGAAGTCACCCAGGTTCCGCTTCCCTCGAGTGTCCTTAAGCCCCAAGGCCCACAGCAGGGATCGGGAGGAGGTTGGGTTCAGGGTCCGGCTGCCCAGTGTGGGGTTTTCAGAGATGGCAGGTCCAGGGCCCACCCGGATTGAGGGGGCTCAGGCTGCCGCCATCTGAATCTGACAGAGGAGACTCATCCCATGCTCCTTCTCTGCCCTTCCTCTGTGTTGTATGTGAGATAACGAGCACTAACCCTAAGAGGGCGTGTCTGTCTCCCAGGCCCTGTGAATAAAGTAATCCAGAGAGCGCAGGTGTCCTGGGTCTTCTCTGTGAGGGAACGGACGCACAGGGTAGGGGTGTGCAGGAAAAGAAGTCCTAGAGAGGAACTTGGTGGGTGGGGATGTGGACATTTGAGCCTGGCCAGAGGGAAGCTGCTAATATAGGGGAGATAGACCACTTCTGGTCTGTGACGAGTCAGGGTGACCTTAGGGCAGGCTCTGGTCCCAGTGGACCTGCCCTTGCCCTTCATCAGAGCCATGGGACTCACACTGTGAGAAGCCATAAGAACAGAGCCACCCACTGGCACCTCCCAGCTCCCTTCCAGAAGCCTGACCTTCCCCTTCCAGTTTGGCTGGTTTGACTGCCTGTCCTGAGCCCCACCCAGGAAGGTCCCTTCTGTCCAGAACCATGGACTCAGAGCCTACACTCCTGGCAGCCTGGGATTAGGCTCCAGTGCTGGACTTCCTCCTTCCAGCTGCACCCCAGTATCTCAGCCCCTAAGCCTCAAGGTCTCTATGACATCCCAGACCCAAATAAGGAGATTCATTCTCCAGTCCCCCCTCAGTATCTTCTAGCCCCTTCCATCCCAGGGAATGAAGGTCCTCCACTCACCACAAAGGCCACCTCTTTCCCCAGACCTTCCTTCAGCTGAGGTTCCCGCTTGGGCACTGCCACCTCACACTTCTACTTCATCTTTACCAAACGTAATAGGAGTAGTCTACACATATGGGGCACCCATACTCCCAACCTCGACCCAAGTCCGTCAGTAACCTCCCTGGGGCCATCCTGTTTCTCTAGCTTTTCTGGGCCCCTCCTCCTGAACATCTCCATCCTCAACCCTCTCACTTCTGTGGTGACAACACCCATGTCAACGTGGGCCTCCAAGGTTTCCCAGACCCTGAATCCCCCCAAGGGTCTCCTAAACCCCTCCCCCAGGAATTTAGTTCCCCAAGTGGTTGTGACTGCTTGAGGTCAAAGGCTGTCTTTGCCATCCTGTTGTGTGATCATACCCATTGTCACTGACCCTACTCTCACCCCTGATGCCCCCATGTGTCAAAGGGGGGAACTGCCCCAGAAACAGATTGCCAGGCCTTCTGCGGGGCTGCTGGATGGGTCCAAACTGCTCGTAGGCCTTTTATATACTTCTTTGTGCCTTAATTTTCTCTTTCATAAAATGGAGCTATTAAGATTAGCTACTTGAGAGAGAAGTCTCTGGTTTTGGGAACTTAAGGAGGCCTAATACCATAGAGCATTATGTATTGGGCTGCTAATTGAAAGGTCAGTGGTTCAAACGCACCAGCTACTCCAGAGGAAAACGATGACCCAATGGAGGGTCACTTCAAGTTTGAATTGACTCCGTATTCGTGGATTTGGTTCTTAGTGTGTTTTAAGGGTTAGGTTAATACTTGTAAGGCTCTCAGTGGTTAAGTGTTTTGATGTTAAATTTCCTAATTTGCTCTTTTGTGTCCCTATCTCAGGGTTTACCCCATCTTTACTCCAGCCAGAGCTTGGCCTACCTGGCACCCTCCTTCCCCATTAGACCATCAGTCCCTGTGGCCTGTCTACTCAGCCACCTCCTTTCTTCACTTTCCCACCTGGACTCCTCCTGGCCTCCTTCTCAGACTCTAAACTTACATTCTTTCCCCCTCCCACCCACCCTTCTACAGACACAGTGCTTTCTGATACTCAAATCTGAACCTGCCCACCCTTGCTCAAAGTCCTTCTGTGACTCCCCAGTACCTTTAGAAGAAAGCCCAACTCCTTAGCATGGCACTCAAGCACCCATACATCCTGGCCCTGGCCAGCCACACCGGTGGCCACCAGCTGTGGCAGGTGTTTGGTGTCCATGGACTCAATGTCTGCAGAAGCTTTCAAGTCCATGTCCCTGTGGTCTGGAAATCCCACATAGGCATGCCCAAGGCCCACCACTGGCCACCTCATTCAGTCTGCCTCTCTAGGATTCTGCCACTGGGTGGGGGAGGGGACCCTGCTGGCACCCCATCCCCCATTCCAGCTAGGTCTCCAACAACAGAACCAGAGCCACTCAGCAACACTGGAACCCATTCAGGGGGGCCTGAGCCCCCTCATCCCAAGCCAGGTGGGCTTTGGGAGAGGGGTGCAGCCCCTGGCAGATACAAGGTGTGGCCAAAGGGGCAAGGGGGTGCCGGGGAGGCGAGGAGCAAACTTTGCAGCAAGAGATACGAGTGTGGTTCTCTTTCCCCCTCTTGGGGGGCCTCGAGGCCGGAGGCGGGGTGGGAGGTCACGGCGGCATAGCCTGTGGCAGGGGGCCAACGGCAGGGCAGGGGCTGGCAGCAGGGGCACCATGGCCACCATCCAGTCAGAGACTGACTGCTATGACATCATTGAGGTGCTGGGCAAGGGCACCTTCGGGGAGGTGGCCAAGGGCTGGCGGCGGAGCACGGGGGAGATGGTGGCCATCAAGATCCTCAAGAACGACGCCTACCGCAACCGTATCATCAAGAATGAGCTGAAGCTGCTGCGTTGCATGCGGGGCCTGGACCCCGAGGAGGCCCATGTCATACGCTTCCTGGAGTTCTTCCATGATGCTCTCAAGTTCTACCTGGTTTTTGAGCTGCTGGAGCAAAACCTCTTTGAGTTTCAGAAGGAGAACAACTTTGCACCCCTTGCTGCTCGCCACATCCGCACGGTCACCCTGCAGGTGCTCAGAGCACTGGCCCGGCTCAAGGAGCTGGCCATCATTCACGCTGATCTCAAACCTGAAAACATCATGCTGGTGGACCAGACTCGCTGCCCTTTCAGGGTCAAGGTGAGTGGGCCTGCCCATGGTGGTCGCATCCCTCCTTCTTGTCTTAGCTTCCTGGGGGTCCTGCAGTCATCTGTCCTAGGTCTCCTGTCACCTCTCCAAACCCTGTCAGTGAAGGTTCCCCCATATCCTTCCTCACTTCACCCAGACCTAAGGTCACCCTGCTGTAAAAAAGAGTGAGGATGAGGTGGGGGCAGCCATATTTGACCTCTGCTAACCCTACAAGGGGGAAATGTCCCCATCAAGAACATCCACAACACAAAACCAATTCTCATGAGGTCTTTTTTTTTTTTTTTTTTAAAAGTTATGAGCATTTTTTTTTTTTTTTTTTTTTTCCTATAATTATATTTTATTAATTTTCATAAACATTTACAGAGATTTTGGGCTTCCACTCATTCATTGTTGCACTATTCTCTCTACCCTCCTCCCAGTTTGTTCTTGTCCAAATGCCACAGTGCTTGTCAAAGCCAGTTCTGATTAATCTTCTTTGTCAGTGTATCCTTTGCCATTCCCTGTCACTCCTCCCTGAGAGAGACTTCACCCTGAGTCATAAGGAAAAGGGGACGGCGTATTCTCTTAGCTACTTCCTGCTGAAAAGGGACGCTGTGGGTTTCAGGGTGAAGATCTTCTCTCACTACTCTAAAGGGCCCCTTTGGCAGTAGGAAACACATAGACTATTATGGAGATTGATTTTGGAATTCAGATGCACTCTTATTGATTGTGCTTGGCTGTACATGTACATATCCTTCAAGATGTATCATGGGGGTGTTGCAACCTAGAAGACACAAATTTGACTAACAAGTTATAAGTACATGAGTCCAAAAATTATGGAAAAGTAAAAGAAAAGATTCTTTCATTGTTTTACAAACCCTCCCCCAGGTCCCCTCCACCATGCAGCCCTCGTCACACGTGCCCCTCCCTGAGCTCCTGCACTTATTTCAACTCCTATCCTACTGTTCTACAAGGTCCAGGATCCATTGTAATAGTTGTACAGATCTATGGTGCCACACTCAGGGTTTTATTAGGAAAGTGAGTTACAATTCAAGTTGGCTACAGGATACGATACAGTTTCTCAGTTTGGATAGCTTTAACCTTCCGCTTCACAATTTTAGGCTGATGTTACAAAACTCTCTTAGTTCTGCCATTTAAGACATCTTCCCCACTCCCCTATCCCTCCAGTGGCCTTGGGCAAAGGTTCCATGGAGCAGCAGTCCAGGTCAGCTCTGTCTCACATTAGGTTTCTAGTTTTCTGCTGTGGCTGTCCTGTAGACCCTGGTCCAAGTGGCATGGAAATCTCTGGCCCCAAAGGACAAATGCTGCATCCTTTGCTGCTGCTTCTTTGCTAGAAGTGAAATCCTCAAATGGTGAAACTGGCCAGTCTCCTCATGGATAGACTAAAACACCCTATTTGCATTTTCCCACCCAGCCTTGTGGTAAAAAGTCAAGGGCAAAGGCCTAGAAAGGCCATTTTGAACAGTAGACCCTCTGCACCACCATATATGCTGTCCTTGTTCTTATTCACAGTGCCTCTCCTCTGGCCCAGTACTACAATGTATGGCTGATGTTTTAGTGAGGGAGATAGACTCCACAAGAGAAAAAAGTAAAGTAAGGCATGTGCTTAAGGAGGAGAGAAAAGAAAGCAGGGAAGGAGGGTGAGGGCATGGAATGATGCTAGGTGAGATTTTAGACACGATAGTCATTGAGAAGATGACCTCTGAGGGGCATCCTGGAGTAAGGGAGCCATTCAGGTACTTGAAGGAAGAGGAGCTTCCGGGTGTCTGTGAAAAGCTGAAGAAACAGAGTGGCAGAAAGAGGAGATTGAAGAGGTGACAGGGCTGCAGCCTGCAGGTCCTGGGAGGATGCTGGCTTTGCTTTGTGAGAGAGAAGTCTCGGGATAGTGTTGAGCAGAGGAGGGAGGTGACCTGCTTTAGCTGTTCCCAGAATCCCTCTAGCTCTGCAGGGGTGGAACAGGTGGAGGATGACCAATGAAGAGGCGACCAAAGTAGTCCTGGTGGGAGAATGGATGGGACTAGAGAGGGAGGAGTGGAAGGAGGGATCTTGGGTGGATTCTGAGTGGAGCAGAGTGCTAGAGGTTGTTGTTGTTGTTGTTATGTGCCGTCGAGTCACCTGCGACTCATAGCGACCCTATGTACAACAGCCCTAAACTCCACTCTGTCCTGTGCCAATCGCACTGTCTCTGACACTCCCATCCCAATTATCCCAGT
>NW_006400052.1:518399-526865 GCF_000299155.1 Elephantulus edwardii | reverse complement strand
CCCTAACAGCAGACTTTCCCATTGCAGTGCGCCTTTTAATTTCCTGGCTGCTGGTGCCAAGACTGTTGACTATGGAGCCAAGCAAACTAAAGCTGTGCTAGCGTTGCTAAAGGAGCATGAGTGAATTGAAAGGAAGAGAGGATGCAGGGTTTAGAGTCTGGCCTTAACAACTGGGAGGATGGTAGTGCCATCACTTGTCACTGTCTCTTCGGTTCATGAATGCTTGTGTTGGGCTGGCCACCAACCCTGGGGTCCCCTCTTCCCAGTCCTGACTGTTCCCTGCCTGTACCATCCCAACCAACCTGCCCTGACTGCTCTGCCTGTGTTATCTCCCACAGAGTAAAGCAGTGTCCTCTTGGGACCCCAGGCTGCATGTTCCAGCCCTGTCACCTCCCGCTCTCCTTTTTCCTCTTGCTCACTCTGCTTTCATGCCTCTGCTCTGCCTGGCCCTTCTAACTGTACCTCCAATTATGGCCTGATACCCTTGTTCCTTTCCCCTCTGCCCTGCACGACCCCTCTGCCTGCATCTTCCCATCCTGGCCTGATCCCTCCCTCTGCCTGTGTCTCCCAGACCTCTCCGAATGCACCTCCTGCCAGTGGCCTGATCCCCCTGCCTATGCTGCCTCTGTCACTGCATGATCCCTCTGCTCATACCCACCCCCATGCTGGCCCATCTCCCCTGTCTCTGGTGGGTCTCTCTAGTAGTTGATTTGCACCATAAGGATAGGCATGGTGCCAGCTCGTGCATTGCCATATCTTCAGCATCTGCCAGTCAGTGCAAAATGAGTGTTTGAAACAGAGATACAGAAACAAAAGGGCAGGCCATTCTGAGAGAGAGAAGGACAGAGACCCCAGAAGGAGAGAGCATCAGCGCTCGACCAGTGCTGGCATCAATATGCTGTTTGTGAAATGAATGAACACTGGCTAAGTCCTTGGATCCATTGGCCCCTTTGGTGTTCAAGCCCCAGCAGTCTGGCTTCAAAGTCAATAACTGAGTTAACATTGAGGAGTGGCTTAAAAAGAGCAAGGAAACTCGGGGTGGGGAACTGAGGTAGACACAGAGATAATTAGGGAGATTTGGAATGAGAATGGCAGCCAGCTCCACCCAGAGACTGTGGAGCCAGAGGCTTTCAGCTGTGCCAGCTCAGCAGGCACCCCAGACCTGTCCTGGGCTGGAGCTGGGGTTAATAGTGCTTGATGATAAAGACGGGAGGACCTGGGCTTCGGGGACATGCCTTGCTAGTGGGTACAGACAGTGACAGAGATGGAGAGAGACAGCTGAGAGACATCAAGAAGTGAGGCAAAAGCAGTTGCAAAGAAAGAAGAGACAGAGAAACGAGACAGAAAAATAACAAATCTAGGGTGGTCTAGTGGCAAGAAGCTGCACTACAATCCCGAAGGCACACGTTTGAGGCCACCAGCTGCTCTGTGGGAGAAGGATGGACGATCTCCTCCCGTGCTCTGAAAACCTGCTGGAGGGTCAGCTGTGGCTTGGTTCTGACTCTACAGTACACAACAACAACAAACCCCATTTACTTGCTCATTTATTCCATTTTTTTAAAAAATTGGGACTTGAGTGAAGGTTTCTAAAAGCCTCCAACCATCCATATGCATTTTGTTCAGTGACACTAATTATAAAGCCCCACAGTGTAACCGTACTCTTCCCACTCTACCAGTGATTCACATTCCCGTTAATTCTTGGACCCCTAATCACCTTGCCTTCTGAGCTTTATCTCTGGGTGGATGCTGCCTTTCTCACCTTACGGGGCTAGTTATTCTAAGGCGTGAGTGCTCCCCCTGGTCACCTTACAGGCTTGTCTGTTTTTTGGTTGCAAGTTGAGGAATGGAGTGAGTTTGTTCCACTTTTGAAGGGTGACTACAGTTAGTACTTCTCCTGCCCCCTGCTGTGCGCCAGCCACTGTTTCAGATCTTTGAGACACTGTTGGTGGTGGTGGTGGTGGCAGAACTACTCGGTACGGTTTCCCAGGTTGTACTCTCCATGGGAGCAGAATGCCACCTCTTTGTCCTAAGTAGCAGCAAGTGGGCTTAAAGCTCTGCCTTCAGTTCACAGCCAGATACTTAACCACTGTACCATCAGGGCTCCTGTTAGGGGCAGAGGAGTGGAAAAATCCTGTCCATGTAGAGCTGACATCTTATTCGAGAAGAACAACAACTCAATTTTTAAAAGTAAAACATATAAAAAGGTTCATGAAATGGTGTTAAGGGCCATGAAGAAAACTTGATGTTGGGTGCCATTGAGCCCGCCCTGATTCAGAGCTGTCCCATGTGTGGAGTGGAACCCGCCGGATCGTGCTCAGTCTTCAGTCTGCTGTGCTTGAGCCCATTGCTCTAGCCACTGTTTCAATCCATCTTGAGCGTCTTCCTCTCCTTCACTCATCTTCTGTTTTTCCAAGCATGATGTCCTTCTCTGGGAACTGGCCCCTCCTGATAACTCCTGATGCCCAGAGCGTGTGCAATGAAGCCTCATCATCCTCGCCTCTAAGGAGCACTCTGGGGTTAGAAAAGGGGTAGGAATTATGGGCATGCAGTTTTTGAAAGATTGGTCAAGGGAGGCCTCAGTAACAAGGTGGCATTTGAGTGAAGACCTGCAGGAGATGAGTAGGGGGCTGGGAAGCAAGGAAGGTATCTGGGGGAAGGGTGTTTCAGCCAGAGCAAAGGCCCCAAGATGGATATGTGTCTTACTTGTTCATGGAACAGTGAGAAGGCTCACGCTGGCTAAGGCAGAGGGAACGAGAGGGCAAGCAGAACGAGATGGGGCAGAGAGGAGACAGGGTGGATTGTCTGAGCCTGTGGGTCCTGGTGAGGGCTTTAGTTTTAATTGTAGGAGGGTTCTGGGAAGGGAAGGTTGTGCTGTGACCTGTGTACTCATAGGATTTCTCTAGCTGTGTGAGAGGAACAGACTAGGGGAGTGGGAGTTAAGATAGGGAGACCAGGGAGGATGCCCTTCCATTGGTATGGGCAGGAGACCATACTGGACAGGACAAGGGAACTGTGAGGGGCATGAGGAGTGGACAGAGTCCAGATCTGTTTAGGAACAGAGGTAGTGAGATTTGGTGATGGACAAAATGTGAAGAAAGGGATCAAGGGATCTCAATGTCACAGGCATAAGTTCTAGAGTCACAGAGAGAGACACTGAGACATAAACCAGCTTCAGAGACTTAAGTAAAAGAGAGAGTCATAGACAGAGGCAAGTGACAGAGGCAGAAAGACACTAGTGAGAGGGCCAGAAGTGCCCAAGTGCCCTGCCCCTGCCTCATGCCTACTTACCTGTCCACAGGTGATTGACTTCGGCTCAGCCAGCATTTTCAGCGAGGTTCGTTATGTGAAGGAGCCTTACATCCAGTCACGCTTCTACCGAGCCCCTGAGATCCTACTGGGGCTGCCCTTCTGTGAGAAGGTGGATGTGTGGTCCCTGGGCTGTGTCATGGCCGAGCTGCACCTTGGTTGGCCCCTCTACCCAGGCAACAACGAATATGACCAGGTGCGCTACATCTGCGAGACACAGGGCCTGCCCAAGCCCCACCTGCTGCATGCTGCCCGCAAGGCCCACCACTTCTTCAAGCGCAATCCCCACCCTGATGCCACCAACCCCTGGCAACTCAAGTCCTCAGCCGACTACCTGGCCGAGACCAAGGTAGGGAGACAGGCAGAGTGGGTGCAGTCAGATTAGACCTCAGAGAGGAACAACAGCTAGGGGGCAGATGTAGTGTTATTACAGCAAGAGAGATCTGAGAGAGATCAAAAGTGGGACTGGAAATTGAGGGTCAGCTCTGAGGGCTGCTGTGGTGAGACAGATCTGAGAGACTTTAGGGGCTGGACATATAGGAAACATATAGAGGAGCTGTTGCAAGAGGAGTCTTGTTATGCCTCCAAGAACACAGGAGGTCTGGGATAGGGAGTGAGAGTTGTAACTGAAAAGGCATCTGTCCCCAAGTGGGACTGAAAATTTAGGATAGCCTCCCTGCTACTTTCATGGCTGTGGTGATCAAAGATGAGCAGCAAGAGGAACCTGGGCTAGACAGCAGTGGGGACTGGAAAGTCCCTGGTGGAAACTGTCACAGCAAGAGGGATCTGGGTAACACCAAAGGTGAGACTAAGAGTTTACAGCAGCTTCTCTGAAAGCCCCATGGCTGGTATTAGTCACACACTAGCAAGAACAGCACTCTGGTGGCCTAGTGGATAAGAAGTTGTGTTGCCAAATCAAAGCCAGGCAGGCAGTTCGAATCCACCAGCTGCTCCATGGGAGAAAGTTGGGCAGTGTTCTCCTGTGTGATTTAAATCCTCTGGAAACCCTCTGGATGATAGCTATGTGTTGGTTTTGACTTGACAATACAAAGCAATAACAGTTTAGCAAGAGAGTCTAGGTTCAAACTCAGGCCTGGGCCTGCAGCTCTGGGTTCAGATGTGGGAGCTGTAGTAAAAGGGGATCTGGAGTTCACTGAGAAAGTTGAGGCTACCCTTGTGTTAAGTGCTTGGAGAGACTCGGGGAAAGATAGGTCTGGGTTGAATATTGAGAGCTGTGGGCTAGACAAGGGAATAGCTCGGTTCTGCGGCACTAAGAAAGCTTGAGTTAGACTAGAGTGGGGTGGCGCTCCCAGCAACAAGAGAGCTCAGGGCTAGACCACAGGGAAGACTAGAAGTTGGGAAGCTGTGGACCACTTGTTATCCAGAGAGCTCTGGGCTAGCAGGGGACCAGCCTGGAGGGCAGGGGTCACATGCGGGCCTCACAGCATAAGTGGGCACGGCATCCACTTTGTGCCACTTGTGTCACATCAGGTGCGCCCACTAGAGCGCCGCAAGTACATGCTAAAGTCACTGGATCAGATTGAGTCGGTGAACGGTGGAGCAGCAGGCCGGCTGGCCTTCCCAGACCGGGAGGCCCTGGCTGAGCACGCCGACCTCAAGAGCATGGTGGAGCTGATCAAGCGCATGCTGACGTGGGAGTCTCATGAGAGGATCAGCCCCAGCGCGGCCCTGCGCCACCCCTTCGTGTCCATGCAGCAGCTGCGCAGCACCCATGAGTCCACGCGCTACTACCAGCTCTCCCTGCACAGCTACCGGCTCTCCCTGCAGGTAGAGGGCAAGACGCCGGCACCTGTAGTGGACGATGTGCCACCCTACTACCCGTTGACCGAGGAGGAGGAGGCTGTGAGCCTGGGCAGCACGGTGGGCAGCGGGCCCTTCTTCCGAGAGGAGAAAGCGCCTGGTATGCAAAGGGCCATCGACCAGCTGGACGACCTGAGTCTGCAGGAAGCAGGGCGGGGGCTGTGGGGAGAGACCCATGCAGATGTGGTCCCCAACATGCTGACCCCCCTCAAGGCAGCTGGCCCTGGCCACCGGGTGCCTGACTCAGGCCCCGAGCCTATCCTGGCCTTTTATGGCAGCCGCCTAACAGGCCGACACAAGACCCGCAAGCTGCCTGCAGGCTCCAAGTCCGACTCCAACTTCAGCAACCTGATCCGACTGAGCCAGGCCTCGCCCGAGGATGAGGTGCCCTGCCGGGGCAGTGGCTGGGAGGAGGGTGAGCGATGTGGGGCCTCTGCTGAACCACCCACCATTCTGCAGCGAGATGGTGATGGGCCTGACATCAAGGACCTGGTCATGGATGCTGAGGTATGGCAGGTGGTGGGCAGGTGGCAGGTGCTTCACCCTCTGGGCTCCAGAAGGTGGCACAGTTAGTCAGACCTTACTTCCCATGTGCATTGCACTGCCTGCTGCTAGAGGTTTAACATGCACCCAGTACGTAAGGCTCAGCACAAACTAACCTACCCTCAGGAATAAGGCTCGTCATAGACTCAGGACGTGGTCAGACTCAGTTCACACTAACCCATTCTCAGGATAGGATTTAGTATACACTAATCCGGTTGGTGGCCTAGTGGTAAAAATCTGCACTGTAATCCCAAAGGCACGTGGTTCCAATCTACCAGCTGCTCCATGGGAGAAGGATGGACAGTTTCCTCTCAGGCTGTTTACTGTCTCTGAAAACCCACTGGAGAGTGAGCTGTGGGTCAGTTCTGACTCGATGGCCCACAACAACAACAATATACAACTAGGAGTAAAGGCTAACCACACACTAATCCATTCTAACGAATAACGCTCAGCATCTACTTAAACCGCATTCAGGATGTGTCAGCTCACACTAACCTACAACTCAGGAGTGAGGCTCGGCACACACCCCCCCCTCAGGAGTAAGGCTTGGCACACACCCCCCCCTCAGGAGTGAGGCTCGGCACACACACCCCCCTCAGGAGTGAGGCTCGGCACACACCCCCTCGGGAGTAAGGCTCGGTACACACACACACCCCCCTCGGGAGTGAGGCTCGACACACACACCCCCCTCGGGAGTGAGGCTCGGCACACACCCCACCCCTCGGGAGTGAGGCTCGGCACACACTAACACACTCTCTTAAAAATAAAAAACAACCCAACCACCAAAAACCCCACAAATCATTGCTGTCAAGTCTTATCTGACTCATAGCTGACTCTCCTTTGGGTTTCCAAGCCTATAAATCACAGGGGAGATTGCCTGTCTTTGTCTGGAAGAGCTGCTGGAGGATTCAGACCCCCAGAAAGGTGTGGCCTTTGGGTTAACAGTGCAACTGTGTATGGTCTAGGCCTCCACCCTCAGGATGTGCCCACAGGTCATGGAACTGAAGAGGGTTAATGCATGAAGGGCAGGCATGTGGTTCTTGGGGCTGAAGGTTTCTTGGCTGACGCCCGCCTTTCTTCCTGCAGAAGCCGGGCCCTAAGCTCTTTGACCCCAGCAGCTGCCCTGGGGAATGGCTGAATGATCCAGACTGGAGCCTGGAGGGTATCCGGGGGCCACGGGCTCAGGGCCTGCCACCCCGCCACTCCCGGGCCACCAGCTTTCTCCAGCATGTTGGCGGGCACCACTGAGGAGACTACACCCTCCTGCCCACCGCTGGGAGTCACTAGTTGGGGTGGCATCCCTTTGTGACCCAAACTGTTCCTCAGAGCCACCCCCTGGAACCTAAAAATTATTCTTCCAGAAAGCTAGTTATCCAGAAACTTCCTATTCCTCTTGCCCATGGCACTCGCCTGCACATGCTTCCCCCAACACTGGAGGACTCTGGGAGGTCAGGCCTATGGCTCCCTTGGCTGGAGGGATACAGGACAGAGGCTGCCCCCTGCTGGCCCCATGCAGGCCCTCACCCTGCTGCCTCTGCCTGTTTCAGTAAAGAACTGTTTAGCAGTCTTGCCTCATGCTGGTCCTCATTACCCAAGACTGAGCCTGGCCCTGGCTTGGCATTCCAGGTGACTGGCCCCCGCTGGACTGTCCTTGACCCTGGTCAGTTCCTTGGTTAGGGAAAGGCTGTGCCCAGCACACACACCCTTAACGTTGTATGCCTGGCACGTGTGACATCAACTCTATACGTGTTCACCATGTGCTAATCCGGGCTCATCTAAAGCTCAGGGCTCATTGTCACTACATTGTTGTGCTACACACCACGGGCTTGACATGCACTCATTGCGCTGAATACCTAAGGTGAAGTTCACTTGCATGCTTGGTGCACATGCCAGTGATCAGCACATGCTAATCTGTGCCCTGGGATGGGGCTGGGAACATGCTGAATACAGCAGATGCTGACCCATGCTGCCTCCTTGGTGCGGGCTCAGTCCATGCCAGGCTGTGTGCCCTGTACAGAGAGGGACACATGCCACTTGGTGCAGATCACAGGCTGAGGACTCAGCATGCACAGGCCCACATTGACCACAGGCTGAGGGCTCAGCAGACAAGAGTCCACGCAGATCACACTCAGAGGGTTTGGCACATGCCAGTCTACATGGGCCACATAATAAGGGTACAGCAGATACCAGCGACACAAGATAGCACACAAGGACATGCGGGAGCTCAGTGTACACAAGGCTGCAAAGGGACATGATCAAGGTTTAGCTCATACCAGGTCCCACACAGGAACATGCTGAAGACTCAGCACACACCAACTCACACAGCGACATGGTGAAAGGTCAGCACACACCGATGCCTGTACAAGGGACCGGATGAAGGCTCAGTGTGGGCACCAGCACCCACACAGGGACAGGATGAAGGCTCAGTGTGGGCACCAGCACCCACACAGGGACAGGATGAAGGCTCAGCGCACACCAGCCCACACAGGGACAGGATGAAGGCTACAGGGACAGGATGAAGGCTCAGCGTGTGCACCAGAGCCCACACAGGGACAGGATGAAGGCTCAGTGCACACCAGCGCCCACACAGGGACAGGATGAAGGCTCAGCACACACCAGCCCACACAGGGACAGGATGAAGGCTCAGTGTGTACACCAGAGCCCACACAGGGACAGGATGAAGGCTCAGCGTGTGCACCAGAGCCCACACAGGGACAGGATGAAGGCTCAGTGTGTACACCAGAGCCCACACAGGGACAGGATGAAGGCTCAGCGCACACCAGCCCACACAGGGAC
>NW_006400052.1:505059-518299 GCF_000299155.1 Elephantulus edwardii | reverse complement strand
GCCCACACAGGGACAGGATGAAGGCTCAGTGCACACCAGCGCCCACACAGGGACAGGATGAAGGCTCAGTGCGCGCCAGAGCCCACACAGGGACAGGATGAAGGGTCAGTGCGCGCCAGAGCCCACACAGGGACAGGATGAAGGGTCAGCGCACACCAGAGCCCACACAGGGACAGGATGAAGGCTCAGCGCACACCAGCCCACACAGGGACAGGATTAAGGCTCAGTGCGTGCCAGGGCCCACACAGGGACAGGATGAAGGGTCAGCGCACACCAGAGCCCACACAAGGACAGGATGAAGGGTCAGTGCACACCAGCCCACACAGGGACAGGATGAAGGCTAAGAACACCCCAGCCTAGACCAGGACATGAAGGCTCAGCACACACCAGCATTCACACGGGGACATGAAGGCTCAGTACATGCCATTCATAATACCAGGGGCTCATACACAACAGAGAGTCAGTGCAGCCTGTGAAGTCACGTGTTAAAAGAGTTTGACATCCATCAGGCCACACCTGAGGACTCAGTACACTATGCTGTCCCCACCAGACACCTTTGGCAGCTTCCCCTCAGGCCCCAGTACACCGCCACTCAGTCAGGTACAGGCTGTACAGACAGGTTATTTACTTAATATTATAACCTTGGCCCCTCTTCACCCTGGAAAGGAGGTGGGCTATGGGTCTGGGCCCAGCATGCATCCCCACTTCTCTTGGGGTTTATCCCTCCCCCAACTCTGCTGGGTCTCAGGGCCACAGAGGGGGTGGAGATGGAGATGGGAGAGCAGGGGGGAGCCTGCAGGGGGCCACAATGGGGCAGACAGAAGCAGGGGTATGGGGACAGGGTCCTGGACCCAGGATACTTGGGTCCACAGGGTGGTGAGCCTCAGAGCAGGCGACAGGCATTGCCCACACTGTCCACTGAAGCATCAAGTTCATGACTGTAAGGGGCAGTCCAGTCTCGCATGAACACAGCCTCCAGCTGGCTCCGGAGGCCACCCCGCCCATTCTGAGTCACCAGCAATGAGGTGCCTGCTGTCTCCATGAAGTAGCTGCCAGACCAGTTGGAGGTTCCTACAGGGTGGGGGACAGAGAGTCAGGGCCCTGTGGGGGCAGCTGGGGCCTAGAGCCCTTCCTGTCTCCCTCTAGCCCACTGGCAGCTCTCCAGACACTCACCGATGTAGGCGGCACGCTCGGTCACCATGTACTTGTTGTGGTTGACACGGGCATATGGGATCCGGGCCTGGGCCTCGTCCGCAGGGACCACAAAGAGTTTCTGAGGAGGAAGGAGGACAGGAAAGAGTGTGAGATGCTAGGTAGTTCAGAGAAAACACAAAGTTGGGATGGGTGTGAGACAGGTCTATGAGAAAAAGGTTTGTTTTATTTACCCAGACACCTCAGGGGCAGAAAACAGCCTAGACAAGGCGATACATTCAGTTAATACTTGCTGAAAGGGGAGCCTGGGTTGCTTCTTTAACCACCTTGTTCCTTCTAGAGTGGTTCTTACTCCTCAGAAGTCACCTTAGGGAAGACTTGGGCTGACACAGGTGCTTCCTTTGGGTCCCCTGTCCTGGTCCCTCCCTGCCCCTGCCTGTGTGCAGGCCTGGCCTCGCCCCAACCTCTTTGCCCCATGGTCGGCCCACAAGGACACAGCTCACTCTGGTCGTCCTTGTCAGGTGACAATGGGACTCCATGGGGCTCTGTCCCCATATTGCCCTCACAGAAGCTCAGGGGTTTGAGGTGGCCACTTACCACCTGGATGTCAGAGTGGGTGTGGTTGTCACGCAGGGCAGCCAGGGACAGCAGGAAGGCCCGCATGGACGGCTCCGAGTGGCCCCAACAGCTGACCAGCAGGCGCACCCTGACGCCTTTCTCATAGGCGGCCCGCCGCAGCCCATCGTCAATGGCGGGCCAGAATCTGGGGCAGCAGAGGTGAGAGAGGGTGGCCTTGTCCACAGCAGCCCACCTTCACTCTTGGGCAGAGCCTGATTCTTACTCAGTTTATGAGAACTCCCAAGTCCATTTCCAGCTCCCAGCGTCTGTTTCTGTGTATCTCATACTCCATCGACCCTGTTTCTGCCCCTCAGATCCCAACCCTCCTTCCACCACCACGTTCACTGTCCTCAGCCATCCTCCCACTGTCCTATCCCAACCCTGCCTGCTGCACTCAGCTCATCCTTACTCCCTAAACCCCAAGCCCCACATCCTGTCTCCAGCCCTGCTCTTCCAGGAATCCCACTCCGTTTCCATCTCAAGCTCCCAGACCTCCTCAGCCTCTTCCTGGGGCTCCCCATCCATCTGTTCCCACACCTCAGCCCCCTTCCTGCTCTCTAAGCCTCACCACCTCCTCTCCCCCTCTTGGTGGCTTCCTGTCCCACCTGCGTGGATGGGAGAACTCCATGGTGGGCAGGTAGTTCATAACTGCAATGTAGATGAAACTCCGGGCGCTGTCGACCACGTTGAGCAGAGCCTTCAGGTCTGGGGTACGGCCACTGGGACACAGTGGAGGGGGTGCACTCTGAGGGTGAAGGGACAGTCAGGATATGTGCCCTGCCAAGGCACTGTGGACCCTGTGTTGGATCCAAGATGGATCTTAGGGTCTTAGGGATCCTCAGGCCTGATGTATGTAAGGGACAGTGATGTTATTCCACAGGTGAGGAAGCCAAGGCAAAAGAGGATAAGTGACTTGCCTAAGGTCACAAGCTGATAAATGGAGCCAGCATTTGAACCCAGGTTGCCCGGTTCCAGAACTTAGGCTCTAGCCAGGTGGTTTTTCACGTGTGGCCGCTAGGCCATTGGCATCAGCCTGCCCTTGGAAACTTGTCTCATTGCCAACAAATCAGAATGGACTCCCAGCTGACCCTCCAGGGGGCTTCCTAGGCTGTAACTCACATGGAAGGAGATTGCCTATCTTTCTTCCGTGAAGCAGCTGGGAACCATATACCTTTGCATTGGGAGCGCAATTCCTTACCAGTAAGCCCCCAGAGCACCCTTGGGAACTTAGTAGAAATGCAAATTCTTGGGCCTCACTGCACACCAAGTACTGAATCAGAATCCTGGGTTTTAATAAGCCCTTCAGGCGGTTCAGGAGCTCTGATGGTCAAGTCCGTAGGGAGATGCGCTGCTGATGCAAAGGCTGCATTTCTCCAACAGCAGCTCCTCGGGAGAAGATGGAAAACCTGCTGGAGGATCAGCTATGAGCTGTTTCTAAAGCCATAGTGAGAAGTTTGAGTTTTTGAACAAGGGATTTGGGAGCACAATCACGCGAAGTGTCCCTGCTGTCATCGCTTTATTTCCCTGCCTGGCTCAGAGCCCACCCTCACTGGGCACCTTTCCAAGACCTTTCCCCAGATCCCTCCATCCTCACAACAGGCCCTGAGGCCAGGAGCAGTGCTACCCACCTCACTCTGTAAATGAGGAAACTGAAAAGAAGGAAGTGGTCATGAGGAACCCTAATTCCCTGTGAGTCTTGAGGTTGTTATAATAAAGGTCCCCAATGAATCACACTTCCCTGTGTCCACATCCTGGCCATGAAACTTGCTCTGGTCAACAAGACATCAGCAAATGTGATACAAGCAGATATTTGAAAAACACTTGTAGGTTAGACTAGGCCTTCTTGGCACAGAGCGGCTACACAGAACAGCCAGAGCTAACCGATTGGAGGTCTGTGGTCAACCAGCAGCCAGTATCTGTACCAGACATATAAGTGAGTCTCTCTCACACAAGCCAAGCCCAGATGAACCATCTTCCTTACTCAACTTGAGAACAACAATAAAAACAGCAGTGCTTACTACAGCATGTAAAGAACACCTGCTGTGGCCAGAGAACTAGAATTACGTGAGTGAACCAAGTGCAAACAACAGAGCCACACAGCTGAAACTGGCCAAAATTTGGGGACTCAGAATTTTATGAGCAAATAAAACAAATCTTTCTGTAACCATTAAGTTTTGGAGTGATCTGTTGTGAAGCAATAAACAACTTAACCCACTCCTTAGGGAGCTGTGATTGCCTAGTGGTAAGGAGCTGTGCTGTCAACCCAAAGACACACAGTTCAAATCCATCAGCTGCTCTGCAGAAGATGGGCAGTCTCTTCCTGTTCAATTTGTTGAACAACAGATCGGAACCTTGACCTATCTTATGCCATCCTCCTCATCTCTGACACACTTAAGCCCGTTGCTACCGTCACTGTCAATTCATCCCATTGAGGGTCTTCCTCTTTCTTTGTTGACCTTCCATCTTTCCAAACATGATGTCCCTTTCCAAGGAAGAGTCAGCAACATGCCCAAAGTATATGCAACAAAGCTTCACCATCCTTGCCTCCAAGGAGCACCCTGGCTGCTCTGTTTTCAAGACATAGCTATTCTTTTGGCAGTCCATGGGGTATTCAGCACTCTTCTCCAACACCACAGCCCAAAGGCATCAATTCTTCTTCTGTCATCCTTATCAATTTTCCAGCTCTCAGATGCGTAGCACATGACTGAAAAGATGATGGCCTGAATCAGACATACCTTAGTCTTCAAACTGAAATCATTGTTCCTCAGTAATCTGGAGAGGTTCCAGACAGCTGTGTTACTTATATCCTCTGAAAACCTGCTAGAGGATCAGCTAGGAGTTGGTTCCAGCTCCAGGGTATATTACAACAACCTCATCAGACAATTTCTGGCCTCGTCCCTCATTCTGCCATTAGGAGGGAGAATGGCTTTGGAGGAGGGAGTGTGACCATGAGAGAGATTAGGAAGAAATTTAAGCAGGCAAGGTAGCTCAGTTGCTGCTCCCATTTCTGCAATTCTTAGCTGAAGGATTTGGGGCAAGACTCTTTGTTCCTCTGTACCTCAGTTTCCTCATGTGTAAATGGGCATAATAATAATATTATCACTTCCCTCCTAGAGTTGTGGTGAAGGTTAAATAAACAGATCAAGGGAGCTCTGGTGGCCGAGTGGCAAGAAGCTGCACTGCAATCCTGAAGGTAGACAGTTCGAATCCACCAGATGCTCCTCTAGAAAAGGAGGGGAAATCTCCTGTGCCAGTTGGATTGGATTTGACGGTACACAACAACAACAAATCACCACACCAGATTACTCGGCACAGTGCAAGCAATAAGGCCTCAATAATTGCCAGGAATAATGAAAAGTCTAAGTAACAGTAATATTTCCATTATTATGATGAATATTAAAAAGACAATAGAGGTAAGTAGCATATAGGCATGTCCTGGCCACAGCAGGTATTCTCCACAGGGCATCCAAGTTGAGTACAATTCATAACAACCCTATGAACAGCCGACCTGAACCCTGCCCTCTCCTGCACCATCCTCCTCGTCTCTAACACACTCAAGCCCATAGCTGACGTCACTGTGTCAGTCCATCCCATTAGGGGTCTTCCTCTCCTTTGCTGACTTCCTTTCCATCTTTCCAAGTATAATGACCCTTTCCTAGGAATAGCCTTCCCTAGCTATGCGTCCAAAGTATGAAAGACGAAGGCCTGTTCCTCATCTTACCCTGGGCTCTGTGCCTCTCTGTATCCATCTGTGAGCATGGAGCTGAATTCCTGGCTGTCTCCTTCCTTCTATGAGGGAGGAGAGAGAAGGGACATTGGGAGATGAGGATCCTTGATTTCAGCCTGGAGGATAGAAGACCTCATTGCCATATAGGTGGAACCAGCTCATAGCTGGACCCTCCAACAAGTTTCCAAGGCTGTAAGTCACACGGGAGGAGACTGCCTATTTTTTTTCCAAAGAGCTGCTGGTGGATTAAAACTGTTAGAGATGCTTGGCCTTTAGGGTAGCAGCACAAGTTTCTATGGAGTGTTGTTATTACGTGCCATCAAGTCAGCTATGACTCTAGTGACCCTGTGAACAACAGTTCTGACCTTCACCCTATGCTGAACCCTCCTCATGATCACCGAGAGCTTCTAACCCATAATTACAGCCACTGAGTCTTCCTCTCTCTCTCACTGACTCTCCACCTGGGCCACTAGATACACAGCTGAGAGGTGGGTGTGGGGGAGCAGAACTGATTAGTCCGTCCCCCTTCCTTGCCCACTTAAGACAAAACAAACAAGACAGCAACAAACAAGGGTGTTTCTTCCCTCTAATTGCATTGGGAAAGTCTGCTGTCAGAGACCTCTCCAAATTACTTAAGAGCAACAATGTCAGTCTGGAGACTAAGGTTCGCCTGATACAGGCCATGGTTTTTGCAATGACTTGCTATGTATCAGAAAGCTGGACAATGGGATGATAGAAGGAGAAGTGATGCTTTTGAGCTGTGGTGCTGGAGAAGAGTATTGAATATACCATGGACTGCTAGGAGAACGAATAGATTCATCCTAGAGAAGGTGAAGCCAGACTGGTCCTTGGAGGCAAGGATTCTGAAGCTTCGTCTGACATACTTTGGACATGTTGCAAGGCAGGACCAATTCTTGGAGAGGGACGTTATGCTTGGGAGGGTGGAGGGACAGCACAAGAGAGGAAGATCCTAAATGAGATGGATTGATTCAGTGACTGAGGTAATGGGGGTAGGTGTGTCAGAGACAATAAGATTGGCACAGGATAGAGCAGGGTTTAGGGGTCACTATGGGTTGCAGGTGACTCAACAGTACATAACAACAACACATCCCACAGGAGCCTCCCATCCTCCATCTAAGGACTTGAAAAGAGTATCCACAGCATAGGAGAGGAGGACTGTGGGCTGGGATAGAGGAAGGAACAAGTACTGGGATAGCAAGCCAGAGTCCTGAAGGATGAGGAGACAGTGTAAGGCTGTCACAAAACTGGGGTACATGTGGCCACCAATGGGCTCCCCTTCTCCGTGGCACACCTTCCCCAATTCATCACTCAAGAGAAAAAGAGAAGACAGATGACAAAGTGTCTTTCCTTGGACTGAAGGTCTATCACTATCAAAGGGTATGTTCATTATCCACCATTATTCATTCTTTTTTAAAAAAAAATTGTGTGTGTGTGTGTGTGTGTGTGTACTGTCAAATTGGATCTGACTGGTATAGAAGGAGATTGCCCCTCCTTTTCCAGCAGAGGATCTGATAGATTCAAACCACGTACCTCTGGGATTGCAGTGCAGCTTCTTGCCACTAGGCCACCAGAGCTCCTTTACCATCACTTGTTCTTAACTGGGCCCTAGGCCTCCATCTGCCAGGAGTAGGGTTGTTATTGCTAGGACTTGGTGACTCAATGAATATAAAGATCTGAACTTGGCCTATTTTAATAGGGGGAAGATGAAGGACTTTAGTGATTAAAAAATCAAGTTTACATTTTTAATAGTACTGTTTTTCCAAAAACTTGGTGCTAAAACACGAGAAGGGAGGACGAGCTCAGAGCTTTATATCCTTCTGCTGTTAGGGCCAGGGAGTTCTGACGGCTTAGTGGTAAGGAGCTGCACTATTACCCAAAGGCATGTGGTTTGAATGCTCCACAGGTCAGAGATGGGCACTCTTCCACACGATTTACAGTCTCTGAAAACCCACTGCAGAGGCAGCTATGAGTGGGTTCTGACTCCTCACTTCTGACAGTACACAACAACCAAAACTTCTAGCCACCAGAGGGAAGGGTTGGGGCATTCAACCAAGTCCTGCAACATGGGGTCACCCTAACTTGGAATTAACCGAACAACAAATGTTTTGCAGTTGTTGGTCTGAACTCCTTAATGGAGTTCCACAAACACCAACAGATGTCATCTGTCCTGTGTTACTCATACCTAACATGTGGCAGGGCTAGAACTCAAATTCTTCTCTATCTAGTCTTTTAGTCGTTCTATCAGCCTTCCAGAGGGTGCTCTGGTGAGAGCTGTACTGCTAACCCAAAAGTTGTGCCTCTGGTGGTTTGAATCCACCAGTGGTTCCTTGGGAGGAAGATGAGCAATCTCCTCCTGTGTGAACTACAAGTTGTTTCCAATTCGATGGCAGTGAGTTGAGGGTTTGATCGACCTTCTATGTAGGATAAGGTCCACAGTTTTGGGGACTTCAACAGTCAAGCTAGCTAAAACCAGTAGTTTAAAAAATTAACAAATCAAAATAACAGTTCCTTGTCTGTTGTTAGGTGCCTTCGATTCGAGTATGACTCACAGTGACCCTATGAACAACAGCTGTGTCCTACCCTGTGCCATCCTCACAATCTCCAACACACTCAAGCCCACTGTGTCAGTGCTGGTCTAGAGTACACAATATCCACAGTAAGCAATAGCCAGCACTGTCCAGTAGGACTCTGTGCTGCAATAGGAATGTTCTGTTGTTGTTATGTGCCATTAAGTAGCCTACAACTCACAGCAACCCTAGTTATACTAGCTCTGAAACCTGCCCTGTCCTGAGCCAATTTCTGACAGACCTACTCCCATTTTTCCAGTTGCCAAGTCAATCCATCTCATCCTGGGTCTTCCTCTCCTGTGCTGTCCCTCCACCCTTCCAAGCATGATGTTCTTCTCCAAGAGCTAGTCCTAAGTGGCCACGTGCCCAAAGTATGTGAGACAAAGCCTCAAAATCTTTGCCTCCAGGGAGCAACCTGGTTTCATTCTATCTAGGAGAAACCTGTTTGTTCTCCTGGCAGTTTGCGATACATTCAACACTCTTCTCCAGCATTACAAATCAAAAGCATCAATCCTTCTTCTATCATCTTTAGTTACTGTCCAGCTCTCAGATGCATAGCAAGTAATTGTGAAGACCATGGCCTGGATCAGGTGCACCACAGTCTCCAGACTGACATCATTGCTCTTCAGTGCTCTAGAGACAGCTACAGCCTAAATATAGAATATCGTAGGCTCTGGTCACTTGTGGCTATAGAGTACCTGAAATATGACTGGTGCAACCACGGATATGAATTTTTAGTAATTTTTCACTGGAATGAAATGTAAAGAGTTACATGCACTGATACGAGCAGCACGAAGCTAGATCAATGACTTGTCCAAGAACCCAGTTGGATCTCATTCACCAGCCCTAAAAAGTTGTGAATATCATGATATGCCCATTCTTCAGCTGAAACCAAGGCCAAGGGAAGTTGAGGTATTTAGACAGATGCCTGGCCAAACATCGTGACAGGCTGTGATGGGCACTGATCAGGACACTCCCTCCTCACTAGTTGCTGGGAGGGCCAGGCCATAGGATGCGGCCAGGGTATGGCAGGTTGCCCCTCCCCCCAATCCCAGACTTACTGCCAGGTAGGCCAGAGCAGGGGTCCCATTGAGGCAGATCTCCATCGGTGTCTCTTGATTGTAGTGGGTGTCATAGGACGGGGGCCATGTGGAAGGGATGGAGCTGCCTGCCTGGCCCAGGAACCAGTAGGCCTCGAAGATCTTAGTCAGGTCTCGTGCCAGGCAGCTGCAGTTGTACATGACCACCCCCAGCTCCTTGACCTGTGGAGGAGAGCACTGAGCACAGATGGAGTGGCCTGGTGCCCACTCCAGGTGACAGGCACACTCCCAGCCCCCTCTGGCGCCTCCATCTCTGCTACTCAGTCCATGCCTCTCTCCTCTATCTGGACTTTCAGTTATCCTGTCAACCTTCCATGTGGAGGGAGGTGCAGAGTTTTGGGGATTAAAGGGTGCCCAGGCTACCTGCTCCAAGAACAGCTTAAAACCAGTAAATTTGTAAAACAAATAACCCAAAACAAACTCACACACACACACACACACACACACAACCCAGCAGATTCTTGTCTAGTAAGCTCAATATGTGTTATAGGCAACAGCTGGAGCTGCCCAAAGAATTTTCTATGATGGTGAAAGCGGTCTACATCTGCACCTCCAATATGGCGTTCTGGGTTCCAGTCCCCTTTTCTGCCCTTCTTCCCTCCTTCTCTTTACTTTTAGTCTCCTCATCTTTGCTATTTACCAACCTCCTCTCCAGCCCTTAGTCCCTCACCCTTACCCCTCAATACACCCTCCTTATTATGGATTGAATGTGTTTCCCCAAAATTATGTATTGTAAATCCTAATATCTATGCTTGTCCTTAACATCTAAACTCTGGTGGCTTAGTGGTAAGGAATTGTGCTGTCAACACAAAGGTATGCAGTTCTAATCCACCAGCTGCTCCATGGGAGAAAGATGGGCAATCTCCTGTATCCTTAACTGCCTCTGAAAACCCATCTGAGGGTTCTGACTTGATGGTACACAACTGTCCTTATAGTCTCACTTAAGAATGAGCGGTCTTTGTTATGCTAACGATACCAGATTAGAGCAGGGAATGTCTCCAGTAATCTCTTCTGAAAAGCAAAACAACAAAAACAACAAGGGAAAGAAGCAAAGATGGAAGAAGAGAGATGCCAAGCCACATAAAGACCACCCAGAAGCAGAAGCTTAGGACCTTCCTCCAGGGCCAAAGTGAAAGTTGTGCTGCCAGCTCAAACCCTGATCCAAGGGAGAAAGACGGGCGGTTTTATAGCCTCTAAAAACACACTGGACGGTAGACCCTTCACCAAAGAAGACATTCAGGTGGCAAACACATACATGAAGAAATGTTCAAAATCCCTAGCTCTAAGAGACACACAAATCAAAACAACTATGAGGTATCATCTCACCCCAGTAAGAATAGCAAAATTTAACAGAACAGCAAACAACAAATGCTGGTGAGGTTGTAGAGAAATTGAAACTTTTATTCACTGCTTGTGGGAGTATAAGATGGTGCAATCATGCTTTCTCAAAAAATTGCTAACAGAAATACCATTTGACCCAGCAATTCCACTACTGGGAATATACCCCAAAGAAACCATAACTGCCACCCAAGCAGATATATCCACACCCATGTTAATTGTGGCTTGTTCACAATAGCAAAGAGTTGGAAACAATCTAAGTGCTCATCAACAATGGATAGCGAAGCCGTAGTATATTAACTTAATGGAATATTATGCTGCTTTGAAAAACAAGGAACTCATGCAATATTATTCAAAATCAGTGACCCTGGAGGACATTATGCTAGTGAAGTATCTCAGTCACAAAAGGACAAATACTGCATGGTGCCACTATTGTAAAATGGGACTGAAACCAGGGTTCGGGGAGACTGAGAAAGATGGGATAAATTATGTATACTGCATTGAAACAGATGAGGGAGAGAACTGTTTAAAAGGGATATATAATTAGGTATTATTGTCATGACAGGAGTCCAGAACGAAGGCTGCATAGTGGAGTGGACTTGGGGGGGAGGGATTATATAACAATGAAAGAATTTTTCTTTTACTTTTCGAAGAGAAGAGCAAACTGAGGGGGAGAGATGGGCAGGGAGAAAAGTGCAACAATGAGTGAATGGAAATCCAAAGTCTCTGTAAATTTTCATTAAAATTAATAATAAAAACAAAACAAAACCACACTGGAGGGTCAGCTATAGGTTGGTTCCAACTCAGGGCAATGAGAAAGAGCATATGCACCAATACCCTAAATTTATATTTCTAGCTTCCAGTAAGGAAAAGAAATTTGTTTGTTAAAGTCACCCACCTTTGATATTTTTTGCTAGAGCAGCACTAGATAACTAAGACAGCATTTGGGACCAGCCATGAGGTGCTGTAGTTCCAACTAAAAAAAACCAAACCGCCAAACTTCATTGCTGCTGAGTTGGAACCAACTTAAAGCTGACTCTTCAGTGGGTTTGGGGGAGCTGTGACTCACACAGGAGGAGACAGCACATCCTTGTCCTGAGTTGCAGCTGGTGGACTAGAATCCAGAGAAGTGCAATTCCCTGCTGTAGATGACTTTCCAATCACTTAAAATGAGGAAGCAGTTTGGGAATTAGGTAATGAGTAAGGGCTGGAAGAGTTTTCAAATATCTGAGGTGTACTTGATTCAGACCACGGCTTTTTCAATCATGTGCTATGCTGTTGAGAGCATATAATGAATAAGGATGACAAAAGAAAAACTGATGCCTTTCAACCGTGGTGTTGGAGAACAGGACTGAATATTCCATGGGCTGCCAAAAGAACAAACAGCTCTGTCTTGAAAAAGGTGCAGCCAGAGTGCTCCTTGGAGGCAAAGACGAGGAAGCTTTGTCTTACATTCTTTGGGCATGTTTCCAGGAGACGGACACCATGCTTGGAAAGGTGAAGGCACCATGAAGAAGAGGAAGACTTCCAACAAGGTGGACTGACACAGTGACTTCGCAATGGTCTGAGTGTGTCAGAGATTGTGAGGTTAAGATAAGATTCAGATCTGTTGTTTAGAAGGTTGCTATGAGTCGTACTCAACTTATCAGCACCTAACAACAATAGTAAAAATCAGGAAAGGCATGTGTCAGGAGGGCTGTATCCTTTTACAACAGCTTTGTGCTGAGCAAATAATTTAAGAAGCTGCACTATATGAAGAAGAATGTGTCCATCAGGATAGGAGAAGACTCATCAACAACCTGCATTATGCAGATGACACAACCTTGCTTGCAGAAAGTAAAGAGGACTTGAAACACTTGCCACAGAAGTCCAAAAACCTTCAATATGGATTACATTTCAACATCAAGAAAACAGAAATCCTTACCAGTGGACCAATAGGAAATTACTATTGGTTGAATGGATAATGGAGAAAAGACTGAAGTTGTCTGGCTGGATTGCCAGATGGAGAAAAGATTGATGTCAACAATTTAATGTTACTTGCATGCACAATCAATCCTCATGGTAACAGTAGTTAAGAAATCAAAAGGCATGTTTCACTGGAAACAGTCTGCTGTCAAGGCCTTTTCCAGGGCTCTAGAGCGCAAGGATGTCCGTTTAAAGGCTTGGTGCCCTGTTGTAAGCCACAGTACTTTCAGTTATCTCCCATGCACCTGAGAGTTGGACAATGAATAGGGAAGACCACAGACGAATCAGTGTCTTTGCACTGTGATGCTGGAGAAGAGGACTGACGGGCACACAAATCTGTCCTGGAGGAAGTGCCACCAGCGTGCTCCTTCGAGGCAAGGACGATCAAACTCTCATGAACTTTGGTCGGACATGTCAAGTCCTTGCAAAAAGGCATCATTCTGGGCAAGGTGGTAAGTCAGAGAACGAGAAAGAGACGATCAACAAAATGTACTGACATAGGAACTATAACAACGAAGTAGAGCACAGATCGTGAGGATACCACAAGATAGAGCAAAGTTCAAATCTGCTGTTTATAGCATTGCTAGGAGTCAGTCAGAAATGGAGCTGGAGAGAGAATGACTGAATTTTGCACAATCAATGACTTATTCATAGCGAATACGTTTTTTAAGAGACATAAACGCAGGTTATATACTTGGATTTCACCTGATGGTATGCATAAGAATCAGATCGATTACATCTGTGGAAAGAAC
>NW_006400052.1:471298-500974 GCF_000299155.1 Elephantulus edwardii | reverse complement strand
TTTAGGGCTGCTGTACATAGGGTCACTATGAGTCGCAAGTGACTTGACTGTACATAACAACAACAATAACAAGAGTCAGTTGACTTCATGGCACCTCACAACAATAGTAAAAGCACATTGTTGTGAAGAGACTATTAGTAGAATTAGAGAAATCAAAGGTAATTCTGGTGAGGGCTCAGTAGGGAATAAAGATCAATATCAAGAAGTCTCTGTTGTCTTAGGGAATACATATGGTGCCACCAACAGAATGTTAGCAATGAAGTTGTATTTTAGAACCATTGAGTCAGGACCGACCTTAGCCCCTAGCTGACCTTCCAGCGGATTTTCAGAGCCAGTAAATCACATGGGAAGAGACAGCCCAGCTTTCTTTGGCTGAGCACCACCAATTGGACTCAAACTGTGTGCTTTTATGTTAGCAAAGCAGCTCTTTACCACTCAGCCAGCAAAGCTAAATGTGCTTCTGATAAGTCTTAAAAAAAAAAAAGAGAGAACTTGTGATTGGAGGAAAAGTAATACTTTTTATATAGAGACAAAGAACTTGCCTGCATGAAGTTCAATGTTTCATGGGAGGAAGAATTTGGAATGAGTTTGAATATCAGGTTGAGGAGATTTATAAGCAAAGTCTTAAAAGGGCATGTGGTTTCTCTCTGCACGTTATAATAAAAATATGAGGAAAAGATATAAGACTTAAAATGAACTGAAGGAGCTCTGGTGGCATAGTGGCAAGAAGATGCGCTTCAATCCCGAAGGTGCATGGTTCGAATCCACCAGATGCTGTGCTAGAGAAGGAAGGGCAATCTCCTCCTGTTCCAGTCACATCCGATTCGATGGTATGCAACAACAACAACATAATGAACTGTGCACTCAAAGGCCAGACCTACTTGACTAATAAAGACTACTGTACTAAGTCATCCTTTGAGTTTGGATCTAAAGCTATTTCCACAGGTCACCTCCAGCCTTATTTTATAAACTGCCATCACCCATGAGTAATGTGTTCCCCAAATAATCATCTCTGTGAGGTCACATGATCCACGTTTACCCAGAACCAAAACGAGAAAGCACAGAAGGGAAGGGAAGCTAAATCAATGAAAACAGAACAAATGGACTGGAAGTGAGAATGCTGACACGGGGAGAAAAAGTAACCAATGACACAGAAGAATATGTATAAAAACTGTCCACGGGGAAACTAATTTGCAATGCAAACTTTCACCTAAAACAAGGTTACTCTCAGAAAACCATCTGTGCAAAATGAAAACAGAAGTTAAAACAATTTGGAAAATCCTGTTGTACCTACTAAGGACAAGTGTCCCAGAAGCTTCACCGAAGGATGTGGCTACACAGTCTTTTGTGATTAAGCCTGTGATTTGATGGCGCTCACCAACTACCATAGCAGAAAACCTATCATCTTAGACTAAGAGGAGAGAATTAAGAAAGAAGTCTGTGTATGTCTAGGAATTCTATAGGTAGGAGACAGGCCAAAGGAGCAACACTTGTCCTCCAAGAAAAGGGCTTGCCTGGAAGAGGTAGGAGATGAGCAGAACTGTTGGAAGAAATTCAAGAAGCAAGACCTTTTCTGTTTCAAAGGGTGGGGCCAAGGTGTCCTGGGTCTCCAAATGTGGGGACACAGAATCCTAGATGGACAGAATCAGATCTTCACTAGGTGGTTATATAGAGTGTGGGGCTACCATTAATGCCTGCCACGTGACAGGGCTGCAGTCCAAAGCTGAGGCATGGGGTTATGTCCCAAGGAGCAGAAGAATGGGTCCTGTAGTGACCCCTAAGGCCAAGGGAATAGAGTTGTCATCTCAGTGGAGCTGAAAGTGAAGCCTAGGGTTGAGGGCCTCCACCCAGAATTTAGAGAGTTGGGCCAATATCTAGCCTCTAGAGGGCCTGCCCAGCTGGTTCCAAAGAACAGTGGGTTATTTCTAAGCCTTTAGAGCGAATGTAATTTGTTCTCCTGGGTTTTAGAATTGATTTGGGGATCCCTTCTGTTTCTCTAATTTGTAATAGGAATGCCTACCTTGGGCCTCTTCCACTATTGCACTTTATAAGCTTGTAGTCAGATGCCACTGGTTCACAGATGAAGTCTGCCCTGGAAAGGAACAGGCCTAAAGTCTCACCCCTACATCCTACCGTATATCAACTATAGATCAATCGAAAGATGTGAGTTTGGACGTGGATTTAAGATTTTGGGGCATGATGGAGTGGATGTGGTTTTTATGTGTCAAGGACATCAATTTTGAAGGGTGAAGTGTTATAAACTGGGTTAAGTCCCTTCCAGAAGAGGTGCTGTAAATTCTAACCTCTATGTCTGGATGTTAGGGGGCTCTGGTAGCCTAATGATAAGGAGGTGCTCTGCCAACCTGAAGGCACACAGTTCAAATCCACCTGCTGCTCTGTGGGAGAAAGATGGGTAATCTTCTCTCATGTGATTTATCGCCCCTGCAAACCTGCTGGAGGGTCAGACATGTTCCGACTGGATGGTATAACAACATGCCTGGATGTTAAAACCTCATTTGGCAACCAGTGGTCTTTGTCATGTTAGCTAGAGTAAGGAGGAGTTAGGGTGTTTTCTAAATGAGTCTTTCTTTGAGATATAAAGGATGTTAAGCAAACCAGCAAAGAAGCAGAGATGGGAAAGAGAAATTAAGCCACATGAAGGTCGCCCAGAAGCAGAAGCTCCAGAGACAACAAAGAGAGCGAGCCTTCCTCCATAGGAAGGTGTCCTGAACTTGGACACCCAGCATCTTAAACAGTGAGGAAATAAATTTATTTCTTATAAAGCCACTCACTTGTGGTATTCCTGTTACAGCTAAAAACCCTCTGAGTCACCGCCAGGGAGTTGAAAACTGACTCATGGCTGACCCTTTAGCCAGTTTTCAGAGGCTGTAAATCATGAGGAGAACATTCATCTTTCTTCCTCAGAGCTACTGGTAGATTCAAACTGTTAGACTGATGTCGCTGGGTTAAGTACTGGGACGGGCATAAACTTGATGCAGGACTAAAATATTGTGCTACGTTTTAGTGAAAACCATTCAGATGTTCTGCAGCTCCCAGCTTCCCGGAAGGGCACGTGCTGTTGCTCTGCCTTCTTCCCCCTCTGGAGCCAGCTCTTAGGCTCAGCCTCAGTCTGCATGCTTCCTCCTCCAGAGAGCCCCTCATGACTGCAAGAACCCCATCTCCGCTGGCTTCCCTCATCACTATAGTGGCAGCCTTGTCCTCAGTGGAGCAGAGGACAGGCACTGGAGATGTGCCTTCAACATCCTCATTTCAGCTGGTCAAAAACAGTGGTTTGTTGAGTAATTACTTGCACATCAGCAATTACACTGTTTCTTTGTGCTGGCTTTGCACAAAGGCATTGATATCTGCCAGGTATCTCAGTTCTCATTTCCTCTGGGAAAAACCCCTCCCATAAGCCCGATATGGCTCCTCTTCTAGGAGGCTATTCCTGCTCCAGCCCCAACTCCTCTGCTAGTGATACCCCATCCTGGCTCTGTGTTCACTGCCCGAGCCTCCTTGGCTTGGCCCGGGCCTGGCCCCTCTCCCTGTGCCTCCTCTATGCAGCCCGCACCCCTCCATCTGTGCCTCTCCTGGTCCGGCCCTGACTACTGTCATGTGTGGTGACAAGTCTGTCTCCCCCTTTAAACTTGGAGCTCCAAGAAGTTAGCTGTTACCATCATGTTCACAGCCATCTCCAGGACTGGGCTTAGAACAGAATTATGGGAATAATACCCAGGGAGAGGCCCTGGGTAGGGGCTATCATCAGGGAAGGGAGGAACAGGGCAGTAGAGGGCTAGATTTGGGGTGGCTTGTGGTTATGGTGGTCTAGTGGTAAAGAGCTGCACTGCCAACTTGAGGGCATGTACATTGAACCCACCGGCTGACCGCTCAGAGACAGAAAGGTGGGCAATCTCCCCCCACATGTGATTTACTGCCTGTGAAAACCTACTGAAGGGTCAGCTATGAGTCGGTTCTTATTCGACAGTACATTAAGAGGCTCTGGTGGTCTAATGATAAGGAGCTGCGTTGCTATCCCAAGGGCACATGGCTGGAATACAGCAACTAACAGCTCAGAGACAGAAAGATGGGCAATCTCCTCCCACTTGATATACCGCCTCTGAAAACCCACTGGAAGGTCAACTATGAGTCCATTTTGACTTAACAGAACATAACAACAGAGGATATGGAGGAGGCAGGAAAGAGACTGGTCAAGAGGACTCTGGGGCTGAGGAGGGGCAGTGGTAGGAGGCTGGCTGCCTTGTGGGGCAGGTAGGGGCCTGGAGAAGGGGCTGGTAGGCAGGATGCAAGCAGACCTGGGTCAAGGAGCGCCAGTCCATATTGGCGCTGCCAAGGTAGAAGTGTGTCTGGTCCACCACCCAGAACTTGGTGTGCAGGACGCCATGGGTCAGCTTCTGCATGTCCACCGTGCGGACCTGGGCACCTTTGGGCAACAGGGATGGTGCAATCAGGGGTGGGCTTGACAGGTCCAGGCCCCCGCCACCCCGGCCCCCCGGCTCACCACTCTGCAGCAAAGCCTGTAGATTAGATTGGGTCTGGGACCCACTGGGCTTGCTGACAGCAATTCGGACCTTCACACCTCGGGGTGTCAGGGCCTGCAGCTGCCGAAGGACCTCTTCACCCTGGGGGGGAAGAAGGAAAGCTTCAGTGAGGCTCAGCCAGCCCACTCAGCGGCCCCACATGGCTTCTCCACGGGGTTACTCTGAAGGTGGGCTCTAAGATTTGATTGACACTAAGCCCATACAACCAGGTTTAGCCTTACAAGTGAAAACTCCCAACTCCTATCTTTATTTTAAATATTTGTTTCTCTGAGTCCCTTCCCAGTGTCCCCTAGAGCCTCCAGCCGTTCCTCCACTTCCTGGGGACCTCTGTAAGAGCCAGCATGCCTTTCTTGAAGTTGAGAGGCAAAGCTCAGGCTGGGGTGAAACATGAGGATGCTAGTAGTACTAGTGACAGCACACCCCTACCCTTCCAGGTCTAGGGGAGAAAACAGAGTTTGAGAGTTTAGTGGAGGCACAGGATCTGAACACAGACCATGTGACTGTCTGCTGTGGTAGTCCATGTCTTTTGTGGTTTTATAAATTACAATTTGAAGCTTACCCAGGAGATTAGTATTTAGTTCAACCATTCTTGCTGTTATGTGCTGTTGAGTCACCTGCAACTCAAAGTGACCCTTTGTATAACAGCTCTGAAACCTGCTCTGTCCTAACCTCACTGACTCCGACACACCTACCCCCATTGCCTTTGTTACTATTATCAATCCATCTCATCCAGGGTTTTCCTCTACTGTGCTGTCCCTCCACCCTTTCGAACATGATGTCTCTCTCCAAAGATTGGTCCCTCCTGGCCACGTGCCCAAAGTATGTGAGATGGAGCTTCAAAATCCTAGCCGCCGAGAAGAAATTTGATTTCACTCTCTCTAAGACAGAACTATTTGTTTTCTTGGCAGTCCATGGCATGTTCAAGACTCTTCTTCAGCACCACAACTCAAAGGCATCAGTTCTTCTTCTGTCATCCTTAATCCCTGTCCAGCTTTCTGATACATAGCAAGTAATTGTAAAGACCATGTCCTGGATCAAGTGCACCTTAGTTTCTAGACTGACATCTGTGCTTCTCAGTACTCTGGAAAGGTCCCTGACAGCAGATTTACCTAATGTAATTCATCTTTTGATTTTCTGACTGCTGGAACCAAGAGTGTTGACTGTGGAGCCAAACAAGCTGTAACTGTTAACAACCTCAATCGCTTCTCCATTCATCATGGTGCTGCCAACTGGCCCAGTGGTGAGAATCTTTGTCTTCTTGATGTTGAGCTTCAATCTACTTGGAAGACTACAGTCAACCAATGATACACATACCATTTTGTGACATGGGTTCCAATCCCCCCATGGTATCATCACTCTTTCCACTTTCCCTCTCTGGTTCTTATTTCTACTCATCCCTCCATTTGCTCCCTTCCTATCCTCTGAACCTGAGGAAATCTTTAAAACTGCTGGTCACAAAAAAAGGGTATAATAATTGTCTACGAATTATTATCTAGAAAAAACCAATGAGATTTGTAAACTTTCATTCAAATAAAATATACTTTTTTAAAAAAAGCAGCAGAGAAGGGGAGCTCTGGTGGCCTAGTGGCAAGAAGCTACACTGCAATCCCAGAAGCACACGGTTCAAATCCACCAGATGCTCTGCCGGGAAAGGAGGGACAATCTCCTCCTGTACCAGTCAGATCTGATTTGACGGTACACACACACAAAATAATAAAATAATTAAAAAAATTAAACAAACAAACAAACAAAAAAAAAAAGCAGCAGAGAAACAGTGGAAAGGCAGGGGGGATAATCAATGGCAAGAATTACCCATTTGAGATATTCCTTTTCACAGCCTGACACTTTTTGGGGGTTTTCCACATGGACTTATAAAAGGACATAATAATAGCAAATCCTTACATTGAGCTGGACTCTTGAGCTGGAATTTGCACAGATTAACTAACCTATTCCAGCTCCATCAGAATCCCAGGGGTCAGATGGCAGAGATTAGGCCCATTTTACAGATACAGAAAGTGAAACTCAGTAGATGAAGTGCTCCTCTGGGTCAGACAGGTGGGAAGTGGCTGGCTGGCTTTCAACTGGGCCTGCTGGCTACCTGGTATCCCAGCATGTGGGATGGGATCAAGGCTGCTTGTGGGTGAGTAACATCTACCAGCCTAATCCCTTGTAACCAAACCCGCACCTTGACATTCAGAGGGCTGCAGAGGACAATGACAAACGTCTCAGGAGCCAGAGGGTTGTGGAGAGACAGCAGCTTCCGGACACCTCTGTGTAATTTTCTGTTTAAGCAAAACTTGTTTCCTAGGCTGCCTGGCTCCTACCATCGCCACCCCTGTGCCTGCAAGGACTCAGGCTGCCACATACCTGCTGGGCAGAGGGCTCCTGGGTGTGAGTGTCATTATTGGTGAGGGTCCAGTAGAAGGAGGCGATGTCCAGGCTGCTGTGGGCCCCGGCGAGGAGGCCTAGCCAAGCCTGGCTGGTTGAGGGGTTGACACTGGACATGTTTGGGAATTCCAGGCCCTCGGGAATGCTCTCCACCAGCACTGCTCTGTGGGGTAAGGGTGGGAGGCATGTCAGCGACAGGGGAAGAGAATGAGAGACTATGTGCCTGTGTGTGTGCGCCTGTTCTCATGATTCTTAGAGGAAGATGTGTGTGTCCACAGACACAGATGGGAGATTGTGGTTGTAAAGTCTGTCCGTAGGTGTGGGTGGGAGAGCCTGCTATCTGTACTCATAGTTGTGGATGGAAGAATCTATCTGTCCATAAACATGGACAAAAGATTCTATTTGTATGTGGACATGTTGTTAGGAGAGGACAGTCCTCATAGAGAAGGATATCATGCTTCGAAAAGTGGAGGGTCAGTGAAAGACAGGAAGATCCTCAATGGAATGGCTTGACACAGCAACTGTAACAATGGGCTCAAGTATATCAGAGATTATAAGGATGGTACAGGGTGGAGTACGGTTCAGGTCCTTTGTACCCACGGTTGCTATGAGTCCTAATCAACTCAGAGGCACCTAACAACAATAAAGATGCATATTGTGGTCCTTGGGAGCTCTGATGGTCTAGAGGTAAGGAGTTGCACTGTCAACCCAAAGGCTTGTGGCTGGAATCCACCAGCTGTTCTGTGGGAGAAGGACAGACAGTCTCCTTTCATATGATTTATGACTCCACAGAAATAATTTTTATTTTGAATCAGTAGGTGTAAATAGTTAACATGCTTGAGTTCTAAACAAAACGTTAGAGATTCAAGTTCATCCAGAAGCACTTTGGAAGAAAGGCCTGGAGTTACTTCCAAAAGATTGGCCCCTGACCTCATGGAGCAGTACTAGGCCGACACAGAGAGGTGCCATGAGTAGTAATCAACTCTGAGATTGCAGTGCAGCTTCTTGCCACTAGGCCACCAGAGCTTCAGTAGGAATCAACTCAGTGACAACAGGTATATGTGTATTTGCCCACAGATGTGGAAAGTTGTCTGTGTGTAGATATCGTTCACAGATGTTGACAATAGATAGTCTGTATGTATCTGCCTGTCCACAGGTGAAGATGGATGATTATATGTGTGTGTGTCTGTATCTACCTGTCCACATCTGTATGTGTCCAAGACTGTATGCATGGCTATCTGTGTCTGTCCACAGGTGTGGATGGGCGATTGTATATGTCTGTATGCATATGTCAGTCCAGAGAAGTGGACAGAAGATGCTACTGAGGCTGCCACAGAACATTGCTTGTGGGGGAGGAACCTGTAAGCACATTATTGGGTCTGTAACATTGTCCTTTGTCCCTGTTATTTAATGTGGCTGAGTGCAGCCTCTGCTCAGTGCGCATCTGAGCTTTCTGGTCCAGGTGGATTCCTCCCACAACCATCCCAACCCTCCTCTCACTCACTCGCAGGGGTCGTAGCAGGGAGCTGGACGCTGGCTGGGCCCAAAGAGATGCAAGTCGCCGTATTCCCATAGGAAGAGCTGAGTCATCAGGGCTCCGAAGCCCACGACCGCCAGAATGAGGACCAGCAGGACCCAGCGGGCTTTCTAGGAGGAGTAAAAGGTAGTCAGTTAGAGCTGGGGGTTGGGGGGGACAGTGCGGCCCTTGCTGAGATGGAGAGGGTGGCAGGGAAACCCTACCTTCTCTGCAGCCTTCCATGCTTCTATCTCATTCATGGGTAACTCGTTGGCAGGTTCCTCAGCAGGCACCTTCAGCTGGGGGGATATGGGGTGCGGGTGAGAGGTCATTTCATGAGGGACTCCACCCCTCCATCGGGGCCAGCCCCTACCAACCTGGCTCCCCTTTCACCTACCTCCTGGTACATGAGTTTAGGCTTCATCATGCCTGACAGCTGGAAGGAGGCGGGAAGGTGGGTGTGTCAGGGTCTCCAAATTGAGGAAGGCCAAAGCTGGGGCTAGGCAGGTGGCTCAGCCTTTTGGAAGGATATCAAGGAGGGCGGGATCAGTCACAGGAGTCAAAAGACGCATTGGTTCTCCTCGCTCGTGACCACTGGGGACCCTGGCTTGGGACCCACCATCCCATAGAGGAAGCCGGTCAGTAGGACTTTCGAAATCCTTCAAAGTCTAATGCCTTGAAGCGTTCTTCCCATCCCCGTGGGCCGTCTAGCCTGCCCCCACTGGTGTTCAATCCGCCCCTAGTAAGGTCCACCTTGCTTCCTGCCCTCATTAGCCTTCTTCTGAGCGCTCATCTAGACATTCACCCAAAAGACAGCTCGAGATGGGGTCTGCAGAGCTCCAAATCTTCGTGCCTGGCTTTTCCCAGCTCTAGCATTACTCAGACAGTGTTTGCTGCTTGTCTCTTCGGTTTTCATCGCCAGGTCCCCACCAGACAAGTCAGACTAGGAGCCCTGACAAGCAGGGCCTCCCTGCCACCAGCCAGCCCACTGCCCAAGCTCCCTCACCCCAAAGGGGATTCGGCCTTACTCTCCAGCCGGTAGCTGCAACCTTCTCGGGGGGCGCTTCTGCCCGGACAGGCAGAGCCCCGGCGGGATGAAAGAGAAGGCGGGGCCGGCGGGGCTCCGCCCACTGCAGCGGGGAGTCTGCGCAGTGCGTGCGCTGGCCACAGAGGGGTGTCCCGCCCACGCTCGTGTCCGGTCGGCGTGTCCACCCCCGCCGAGGACTTGACCGGAGTGGGGCCCGCGGGGTGAGGTTTGCTGATCCCACCTCGGAGTGTCCCCGTGGGGCAGAAGGCGCCACAGAAAGAAGAGACCCTCCTCCGGTGTTCTCTGTCTAGCTGTGAATTTTTGTGCTGAAGACTTATATTACTCAATAAAAAAAGATCAGTAACATAAGAAGAAGGTTCAGCCCACGCTATGGGAGGGGAGCAGAGCGAGAGAGAAGTGCGGCTGAATTTTATGCTGGAATCCCTTTGGACCATGATATTTGGTTTTTAAAATAGCCATGGGATATTCTGGTAGAGATTTTCAAGGCTTAGAGCTGAGCTTGTGGCTGGAGCTCTGAGCAAGGCTTCTGCATCTCTCAACTCCTATCTCTCAAGCTAGAGTTAAGCATCTTTAAAGGAATAAACTGAGGGCTTCCTTCCAAAATTATTCTCCATGAGACAGGGGCCAAACAAGACCCGAATCTTCACCTAACTTCAGAAAAGCAGCAGCATTGGATGTGGTTGGCTTCCCAGAGAGTGGGGTGAGTCAGGACCTAATTGTGAACCTTAAAAAAAATCATAAGATTAATTTTTAAAAATTGTGAAATAGAAGCAATAGTCCCTGGTTACTGCAAGTGATCTCCTCTCGACTACTAACGTAAAGGCTGGAGGTTCAAATCCATCCAGCAGTGTCACGGAAAAATGGCCTGGTGATCTGCTTCCATAAAGGTTACCATCCAAGTCATAGAGGTGGCTGGCTGCACGGTTGTGGGGTGTGGAGAAAAGGTGGGGGTGCAGGAAACATACCCTTTATTTATTTTTTTGAAGGTCTAGGTAAGCAATGTTTCCCTTAAGAATATGGAGTTGAAAAATGAGAAAAAGAGAAAAGACTATTAAGTGGGGCAAAAAGGAATATTAGGTGGGAAAAGCAGATGATATAAAATTGGTGGAGGCAAGATGAAAGGTGAAAGGAGGAAGGGTAGACCTTGGGGATGATAATAAAAAGAAAATAAACACACTTCACTCATGTTAATGACCTTTGTACTCTCAAAGTGCCTAGGGATTACAAGTTTATAGTGATGGTTTCATTTAATTTTGACTCTATTTTTTACTAAGTCAATCCATTTAAGGCATTTGAAACGAAAACTAGTTCCTCAGCAAAAGGGACATGCTTCTTCCCTCAGAGTACCGGTATGATGTTGTTGTTGTTATGTGCTATCAACTAACTTGTGACTCATAGCAACCCTATGTACAACAGCTCTGAACCCTTCTCTATCTTGAGCCAATTTCATTGTCTCTGACACACCTACCCCATTATCTCAATCACTGAGTCAATCCATCTCATTCAGGGTTTTCCTCTCTTGTGCTGTCCCTCCACCCTCCCAAGCATGATGTCCCTCTCCAAGGATCCGTCCCAAGGAGCATGCCCAAAGTATGTCAGATGGAGCTTCCTCTGACTGGTTTAATAGGGATGAGGAAGTAGCTGGCTTACATGCTTTCATGAAAGCAGTTATTAATAAGATGATTGTTAAGAGGGGAAAACCAATACAATATAAATGAACTAAATATAATATAAATCAAAGAGTGTATAAAACACAATGTACAAAATAACCCAAAGCCTCCCACAGTGTACATGCATTAAACACAATGTATATGAATGATAAAAATAGGAATTTTTAAAAAACCCAAAAACTAGTACAAGGGAGGTAGTTTATCCCAAACCCACAGCCCTGGGTCTTCAGGACATCCTTCCACTGGGCTTCCAGGTCTGTAAATCCTAATAGGAGGTCACTGCCTCATCTTTCTGCTGCTTTGGAGTGGCTGGTGAATTCAAACTAACAACTTTCCAGTTAGCAGTGTAACACTTAACTGCTCTGCTACCTGGGCTCCTGAGGGAGTTAGTCTGTTGCTAGGTGCCATGCCTTTGACTTACAGTGACCCTGTGTTCAACAGAGGGAAACCCTGCCAGATTTTGTGTGATCCTCACAAACATTTGCTATACTGTGGTGGCCTGCATGTTGCTGTGATGATGGAAGCTATGCTGCCATTTCAAATACCAGCAGGGTCACCCATGGTGGCCAGGTTTCAGTAGAGCTTCCAGACTACACCAAACTAGGAAGCAGGCTTGGTTATAAATTTCTTGAAATAGTAAAGAGGTGGTTTATTTAATTTAAATTACACTAAATTGGTGAGGAAGTTAACACTCTGGGTTCTGGAGACATATACATGTGTTTGAGTCTTTTCATGGCAGCACTTATGTTTGACCTTGGCAGTGACAATGCCTCTGTCCCTCTGTTTCTCCATTAGCAAAATGGGTGTAACAATAGGACCTTCTTCATAAAACTGTTAATTCTACATGTTTCTCAAATACCTACTATATACCAAGTGCTGCTTTAGGCAGTGAGGATAGAGCTGTGCACAGTAAATGGTGTATTATGTTAGAAGCAATGGTTGTTATGGAGAACAGGAGGATAGGAGAAGTGGCAGAAGGTGGGACAGCTTGTGATTTTAAATAAGAGATCAAGGGCTGACTCACCGATAAAGGGACACAGGAGAGAAAAGTACAAGGTAAGGGAAGAAAAGGTGACTTGTGGACTTCTAAGGGGGAGAGTACTCCAAAGAAGACACCAGTCAAAGGTCCTGAGGCAGAAGTATAAAGAAGAGTGAAGAGACTCTCTCTCTGTGTATGTGTGTGTGTGTGTGTGTGCGCGCGCACGCGCGCATGCTGAGAAATGGAATCTGTCTGAGGATAAGTCAAGGAGAAAAAGAGGTGACAGCTCACATTGTGCAAGGTCATCTGGCCTGTGGTGAGAAGATGCAAGTTATGCCACAGATGAAAGGAATGGACACATAGACTCCTCAATGACTGGAATGCCAGAGGATCTCAGGAAGTGTGAAAGATGGTGTTCTGAAATCTGAGCCGAAAGAAACTGCATCTCTATTCAGTCCCCAGAGGCAAGGTGGTTGCTTTTAATTGTAGTCCTTTAGGTACTTACTGTGAAGAAGCCCCAGGAGCACAGTGGTTATGTGCTAGCTGATAATTCTGAAGGCTGATTGTTCAAGCCAACAGGAAAAAGAGCGGAAAGTCAACAGGAGAGCCGACAGGAAAAAGTCTGCCTTTGTAGAGATTTATAGCCTTGGGAACCCTATGCCGCAATTCTCCTCTGTCCTAAGGGTCACTGAGTAAGAATCCACGGAATGACAATGGGTTTAGTTACCATCTAATTTTTAAATGCACATAGGATACTTTAAAATAACATTTAAATTTTCTTTTTTTTTGCACATAGGATTTTTATAGACATTTTGTCACATTAAATTATAATGAGGCTCAGGATCTATTATGGGTTCACTTATGTCCACTGCCCCCCCCCAAAATATGTGCTGTCAATATTAAACTCTGTGGTTTTTATCCCATTTTTGGGATAGTTTGTCTTTGTCACATTAATGAAGCAGGATTAATACAGGGTGTACTTTGAGTCAATGATCTAGATGACTCAGAAGGTGAATTTTGGACTTGAAATGGATTTAAGATTAGGAGTGATGATATAATGGGGGAGATGTATTTTGTATATGGCAAGGACATGAATTTGGGGGCAGTGAGGTGTGCAATGTTTTGGACTAAGTACTCCCTAAAGTTGTTGTTGGGTGCTGTTGAGTTAGAACTCAAAGCTAAATCTCAGCTATGAGTTTTCAGAGGCTGTAGGTGGTGTAGATTCTAACTTCTACACCTGTGGTTATAATTAGATTTGAGGATGGACTGTCTTTATTGTGCTAATGAGGCAGGATTAGCAGAGTGTGTCCAGGGTCAATTTCTTCTGCCATAGAAAAGAGATTAGACAAGCTAGGGAAAGCAGCAGAGATGGGGAAAGAGAGATGCTAAGCCATAAGATGGAGCAGAAACACAAAGAGCCACTAGAACCAGCAGAGAGCGACAGAAAGACTTGCCATAGAGTTGTTGTTGTGGTTGTGGTTAAGTGCCATCGAGTTGTAGACAACTCATAGCGACCCTATGAACGAAAGACCTGAACACTTGTATAACTTCCATTGTTTCTCTAAGTTCATAGGGTTTCCGGAGGCAAGCTATTTTGGAAGTGGATGCCACTCCTGCTTCCATGTTTGTTTTAATCGGGGAGCTCCACCAACCACTGTCCACCATGGGTATCCATTATCGTATTTGACACATCCATGTCACAGTGTTCAGCATCACAGCAACCACGAATTACCTCTGTACAGCAAATGGACTGACCGGTGCTATATCACTTAGAAGAATGTTTGACCAAAAACAATTAAAACCAGGCCTGAGGGCCACAGATTAAAATCATCCACCTTTGGCTTGGTAGCATCACTTTCTGTCCACTAGGCCAACTGAGCTCTCTCTATGTTGTTGCCATAGAGTAAGCATCCTAAATTTGAACTATTGGTTTCCTAACCTGTGAGGAAATAAATGTGTTCCTTAAAGCTTTTCACTTTTGGCATTTATTACAGGAGCTCTAAGTAATTAAAACAGGCTCCTAGCTGGAGTACCCCTTTCCCCAAGATCTCAGGCTCCAGAAAAGCACTAACTGTGGGTTCAGCTGGAGAAGTAATCTGGAGACCCCTACTATCAGATCCCTAAGTAGGGGAGCAGAGCAGGATGAAAAGGAAGATTACTGACGCTAAAGCCATCCACTCATGACATTTCTGTGATAGCAACACTAGAAGCACTGGTGTCAGAGTGAGTTAAGTGTTGGGGCTGCTAACCAAAAGGTTAGTGGTTGGAATCCACTAGTTGTTGTTCAGGAGTAACACGAAGCAGTCTGTTTCCATTAAAATTTACAGCCTCAGAAACCCAGTGGACCGTAGTCAAGGGTCACAAGGTAATTAATTGATCCAGAGGGTTGGGGTTTGATAGCTAAGACAGGCTTTTGGCGGGAGTGCTCCTCCCCCAAAAGCCTCTAGAAAAAGACTGTGGTTTTCAGCTGGAGAAATAATCTGGGGGTCCCTCACCCCTAGACTGGTGGGTGAGGGGGCAGGACAGAGTGAAAATGCAGGTGGGCTGAGTGGCACTGTGTTGCTGGCAATTCTCCTCAAGCTTATCCTGGCTCCTGTGTTCTCAAGAACCCCAAACTCCACAGGGCTCATTCATAAGCTCTGCTTCCTTGCTGGTGTAAAGCGACATTCTGCCAGGAAGTGTGCCCCTCCGAGCCTGTAGAATGTCTCTCAGCCTCTTTGGTTTGCTGTCCAGCTCAGAGTGTGACACCACAACCCACAGAGGAGGAAGCAAAACCTTTAGGCTTGTGACATTAACGCTGGGACACAACTCCCTGATACACCATCGTCAGTGAGGGGGAGAGAGCTCATCTCTCCTTCACCACCAATGTTGAGGTCAAACTCTGCCACCTTCTTACTGAGCAGCTTCACTGGTAAAATGAGGAATCATCTGAGGCCCAGGGCTGTGAGATCTCTGAATGGTGAGGCATGTGAGTCTCAAGAGTCCCCTAGCCCTGGGCTCCAATCCTGGCTCTAAAGGCGTTCTAGCGGTGTAGTCTGTGGCGTGTGGTGTTGCAAACCAATCCCAGGTCTGTGCAGAATTTGAAAAAGATGCATCCCCCTATAAGCTTTATTTCCATGACCCAAGAAACAGGGAGATGAGTAACACCAACCTCACATTGCTAGGAAGGCTCTAGGAGATCATACACAGTGATCGATTATGCATGGTGCTCAAAATGAAGTCAAGCCTCTGTACTTCCTTCTGACCCTGTACCCATATTTCTTATAGGTACTAAACTTGTTGTTATGGGCTGGCAAATGGGAACCCATCCTAAGCTGGTTTTCAGAGGCTGTAAATCGCAAGGGAGGAGATTGTCCCATCTTTCTCCCTCAGAGTGGCTGGTGGATTCGAACTGCCAGACAGGTGCTGCCTTTGGGTCAGCAGTGCGACTCTCTATGGACTATGCTGCTAGCACAAGGTTGTTTGTTGTTGTTTTGTACTGTCAAGTTGGAATGAACCCACCGCTGACCCCTCCAGTGGGTTTTCAGAGACAATAAATCACACTGGAGACTGTCCATCCTTCTGCACAATGTAGGCCCTCAAAAAAAAATGTATGTTTGAAGTAGAAAAATGAGGTCATGGTTTATTCACGGTGATGAGCAGCTTGGTTTATGAGACCAGAGGAAATACTGGCTGCAGATAATGGCATCTGAGAGTGACAAACCCAGGGACACCTGCAGCGCTGGCTCAGCAGCAGCCACACCACAGACAACAATAGAAACCAAGGAGCCTTCTAAATGACTCAAAGGGGAAATCTGGTTTTTGTGGATCGTGCAGTCCCCTGAGGTCTGAGTAATCAATTGTCTGTGGTCAGATCTACATGGTACAGAACAGAGAACTAGTTTTCCAAACTATTCTTACTACTATTATAATTATTTTCGCAGCAGAATCTTTCAAAGGATCTCTTAGATAGGAGCCCCCTTTTAGGGAGAGAAGGTGCTTGGCCTGAAAAATAATTCAACATGTTAGAGAAAGCATCGCAAATAGTGAGGACTTCTGATGTTGTTGTTGTGTACCACTGAGTTGGAATGATTCAAAGCTGACCCTCTAATGGGTTTTCAGAGGCAATAAATTGCATGGGAAGAGTCTGCCTATGTTTCTCCCATAGAGCAGTTGGTGGATTCAAATGACATATTTGGGTTGGCGGTGCAATCCCTTAGTACTAAGCCACCAGAGATTCAAAATTCAAGCTGTCCCACTCCTGCTCTAAATCCGACTCTCCTTACTGCTCTCAAGCTGTCCCACTCCTGCTCTAAATCCGACTCTCCTTACTGCTCTCAGGATAAAGAAGAAACTTCATCTGTCTTACACTGCTGCCGTCAAGTTGATTCAGTCTCACAGTGAGCTGTAGGACAAACAGAGCTGCCCCAGAGAGTTTCCAATCTTCGTGGAAGCAGACTGCTGCTCCTTTTTCCCATGGAACTGCTGGCAGGTTCAAACTGCCAACCTTTTGGTTAAAGGCTGAGTGTTTTAACAGTGCAATCAGGGCTCTTCTTACATATAAAAAAAGTCTTCCAACCAACCCATGTTGACTCATAGTGACCCTCTACTGGGTTTCAAATTTATATATCTCTATGGGAAGAGACTTGCCCATCTTTCTCTCCCTGAGATGTGAACTGCTGACTTTTCAGTTAGTGGTACAACACTATCACAGGGATCTGTCCATTTAAAATCCTTTAAGATATGTGACAGTTCCCTGTGAACCTTCCTCACCATCATAGCTTCTTCTCCCGAGGTTCTTCTGTCTTGACTTCTAGCTCTAGAGGTGCCATGGTCTCCTAAAAATCTCCTCCAGATATTCTCCAGGTCCTTAGCCACCCGCCACCCCACTGCATCAAACCTTTCAACATCTCTCCCAAATCTACTCTTTTCGTGCCATGGATTTAATTATGTCCACTCCCAGAAAATAACATGTGTGTAATGATACAATGTGGAAGCTGTGTAGTGATGCCCCATGATCCGATAAACTAAAGAGCTGTGAAAGTATTGGGAGTGAAGTGCAACAGTCCTTAATCCCATCACAGCCCTCATGAGATGAAAGGGGACTTTCCTCAGGGTGGGCCTGTGATAGCTCTACCTCACTAGAGGTAAAGGGTAGGAAAGCAAGTGTGGGACCTTGGCATCACTAAGAAGGAATTTTTAGGAGTGGAGTAAATCTCTCTGAATCTGGGCCCTTGTGCAAAGAAGTTCCTCGACACCAGGGAAGGCCAATACTCATGATGATCTCCAGGAGATACTAGCCCTACAGATGCTGAAGGAAATAAGGGTTTCCTCCTGGAACTGACAGAGAGAGAGCCTTCCCCTAGCTGAGTTTGGACTTCTAGCCTCCTAAACTGTAAGAGGATAAATATTTATTTCTTAAAGCTATCCACTTGTGTTCTCTCTCGTAGCAGCATTAAGGATAGCTTAAAAAAAAAAGGATAGCTTAGACACTCTGGGTGCCTCTTTCACAGTCATCCTACCCGTCCTCCAGCTCTGTGTTTATGAGTGAGTTGTTGTTGTTTTTTACCATCAGGTTGGAACCGACCCATAGCTGACCCTCTGACGGGTTTTCAAAGGCAGTTAATCGCACCGGAGGAGACTGCCCATCCTCCTCCCGCAGAGTGGCTGGTGGCCTCGAACAGCGTGCCTTCAGGATTGCAGTGCAGCTTTGTGCTACTAGGGAGTTCTGGTGGCCTAGTGGTAAGAAGCTGTGCTACCAACCCAAGGATTCTATGAGAGAAAGATGGGCAATAAACTCTAGTGTGATTTATTGAAAACCTACTGGAGGGTCAGCTGAGTTGGCTCTGACTCTACAGCACATAACAACAGCTCTTACTGTCTAGTTCAAGTGCCATCTCCTCCAGGAAGCCCTCCTTGACCACTCAGGTTGGTTCAGGCATCCCCTGTGTGGTTCCAACAGCCCTTGTGCCTCCACCATTCTGGTCTGATCTTTTTGTCTAGCAAGTACCCAACCCTCTACCAATGTTTCTCCAGCCAAGACCTCTACTCTCTTGCTTGGGGTTTCCTAGTTCAAACTCCACCTTTGGAGCCTCTTTAGCCCCACTCTACCCCTCCTCCGCCCTACCCCTCCAGTTCTCTCTGTATCTTTTTATTGAAAACTTGACCGCTCTAGAATTTCACTGTCTGTAATGGTTTGTCATGATCCCTTCACCCTAAGATGGGAGTCCCACGAGGGCAAGGCCCAGCCTGTCTCAGTCACTGCTCTGTTCCCATAACCATTCAGCACAGTGGCAGTACACAGAAAGGGCTTGGTGATCCCTTCACTTATTCAGTTAGCATTTGGTCAGTGAGTTCTCACTGAGAACAGGTACTAGAAACTTGAGAACAAAGAACAAACCAGGGGGTGGAAATCCCTCATAAGGACAGAATTCTATTAGAGAGACAGGGCAGTGGATAAATTAGCATCACACCTAGTGTGTGCCTTGGAGGAAAAAAAGGGAAGAGGCGATAGTGGCACATCACAGTGAAAATGGGTGCCAGCTCAATTTAAAAAAAAAAAGTAGTAATAACAGCATAACAAGTTTGTTAAGCGAATGGCATCATCCCTGTTTTTCCAATGAGAAGCCAGGGCTAAGGGCTAAGGCACTAAGCAAGCCAGTAAGGCAGCAGTTATTGGGTGAGAATTAAGCCAAATTCTTTGTACTGGCAGCGTTGATCCAATAATGAACAAACAATACAGCAGAAGCTCATGTGAGGGAGGCAGGGTGTGGGGCCAAGAGCATAGGTCCAGGCGGGTTTCCTTAATCAGGCAGTGCTTGATGCTCTCTCTGTATATGGATTGACTCATGAATCTATTAACTCATGAGACAGATATTATTCCTTATAAATTATGAATTCTTGTACCCAGGTTATGAAATTCCTTTGGGATTCTGTGGCCTAATTGGTAGAGAGTTGGACTGTTAAACCAAATGTGGTGCCTCTCTGGCTGTTTGAATCCTCCTGTACCATTTAGAGCCTCAGAAAACCCACTGGAGAGAGAGTCAGCTATGAATCAGTTCTGACTTGATGGCAATGAGTTTAGATTTTTATACTGAATGGAAGGAGCCCTGGTAGTGTGTAACATGTCAGGCTGCTAACAAAAAGGTTGGTGGTTCAAATCCACTAGCTGTTTATACTGGAGAAAGATGGAAAGTCACCTCCTGTAAACATTAACAGCCTCAGAAATCAAGGTGGGGGATTGCAACATGATGGCAGTTGGTTTATAAGAAAACTTGGTGGCACAGTGTGTTACATTTTAGGCTGGTAGCCTACAGGTCAGCAGTTCAAACTCACCAGCTGCTCCTTGGGACAACAGTGGTGGGTCTGGTTCTTGTTTGGTTTTTGGGTTGAACTGTAGCCCTCTAAAGTATGTGTAAGGGAGCTCTGGTGGCCTAGTAGTAAGGAGTTGTGCTACCAACCCAGAGGCAGGTGGTTCGAGTCCACCAGCAGCTCAGCAGGAGAAAGAGAAAAAATTCTCCTCCTCTGAAAATCCACTGGAGTGTCAGTTATCTGACCTACCTAGCTCTTTTCCCCTTACCCTACATCCTTCCTCATAACTCACTGCCATTCCCTTGTCTTCTCTTGGGCTTCTGAGGCTATAAATATTTACAGGAGATGACTATCCAATCTTTCTCCCTTGTAGCGGCTGATCTGAACAGCAGACCTTTTTGTTAGTTCTGACTCAACAGTAATGAGTTAGTTAAAGTATGTGCAAAGGGTCACTGGTGGTCTAGTGCTTAACCTTGTCAGACTGCTAACCCAAAGCTCAGCAGTTCAAATTCACCAGTTGCTCTGAGCAGTCTCCTCCCATAAAGATTCACAGCCTTGGAAACCCAAATGAGTCAGACATGATGGGATGGCAGTGAGCTCCATTTTTGTTTCTATGTATTGTAAATCCTGACCTCTATTCCTGTGGTTATAACCCTGTTTGGGAATGGACTACTGTTAGGACATTAAGGAGGCAGGATTAGAGTAAGGTATGTCTTGAGTTGATTTCTTTTTTGACATGAACAAGATGAAATAAACCAGCTACAGTGGGCAGATATGTTAAGGCAGATGCCAAGTTACATGGTGATAGCCAAGGAACCAGGAAGCAAGACCCAGAGAGGTTAAGTAATTGATACAAAGGGACACAGGAAGTGGTGGAGCCAGGATATGAACCCAGGCAGGTTGTCTCAAGGCATAGTACATAAATAGTACCTCTGCCTCTCTTATCATACCACCTGCATATTGGGCAGCAGCTGAAACCACAGGCATCTCTGGTCTCTCAAAACACCAATCAGCACCCTCCCTCACGTCCACTTTTTTGATGGGAATATGTGAAGTTTTATCCAAACATAAAGGATATGTGAGCAAAATTTTAAGAAGGATCTGGTTCAACCAAGTTGCCTCTTGCCAACCTATGGGTTGGAGAAATTTTAGAGTTGATGCTGCTCCAGATGAAGGCATCATGTCACGTCAGATCATGTCCCTCTTCTGCTCCAAACCCCCCATGGTTTATATCATATGCAGAGTAAAAGCAAAGTCTTCTCTTGGTCCATCAAAACCCACACGACCTGTCCCCATTACATGTCTGACCTCACCCCCCACCCCCTCTCCTTCCTCACTAGCCTCATTATTCCTTAAATATTCCAAACACATTTCCAACTCAGGCCTTTGCTTTTGCTGTTCTTTCTGCTTAGAATAAGGGAGCTGTGGTGGCACAGTGGTTAAAGAATTTGGCTGCTAACTAACAGATCTGCAGTTCAAAGCCACCAGCTGTTCCCTACGAGAATAATAAAGCAGTTGGCTTCTTAGAGATTTGTTGTTTTTATTGTCATGTGCCATTAAGTCTGAACTGACTCATACCCACCCTCCAGCAAGTTTTCAGAGGATTTAGGCTGCAAATTGCATGGGAGGAGACTGCCCATTCTTCTCTTATGGAACAGCTGATTCCAACAGCCTTTTGGGTTAGCAGCACAACCTCTTACCCACGAGGCCATCAGAGCTTCTTAGAGATGTGGTAACTCTATGAGGCAGTCTGTAGCAAGGGACCTCTCCAAATTATTGAGGGACAGTGATGTCAGTTTGAGGACTAACGTGCACCTGATTTATGCCATGGTCTTATCAGTCACTTGCTATGTATTGAGAGCTGGACAATGAATAAGAATTGATACCTTTGAGCTCTACTATTGAAGAGTACTGAATATCCCATGGACTGCCAAAAGAACAAGCAGATATGTCTTGGAGAAAGTGCAGAGTGCTCTTTGAGGTAAAGTTGATAAAGCTTCGTCTCACATACTTTAGGCATGTTGCTAGGAGGGGCTATTCCTTGGCAAGGGACATCATGCTTGGAAAGATGGAGGGATGGCAAAGGAAAGGGAGACTCTCAAACACAATGACTGCTGCAATGGGCTTGAGTATGGTAGAGGCTGTGTGGATGGCACAGGATAGGACAGGATTCAGATCTGTTGTTCATAGGGTCACTATGGGCCATACTTGATTTGCCAGTACCTAACAAGAACATGGGCAGTTTCAATGGCCTAGTAGAAAGGAGTTGTGGTGCCAATTGAGAAGCAGGTGGTTCAAATCCATGTGCTGCTCCTTGGGAGAAAGAAATCACTCTTACCATGAATTATATAGCCTCTAAAAACCCAATAGAGGGTCAGGTATGAGTCAGTTCCAATTCTACAACACACAACCACAACATGGGCAGTTCATGCTGCCCTATAGGATTGCTGTGGGTTGGAATTGGCTCAATGGTGGTGTATTTTGGTTTAGTCTGTTTAGAATATCCACCTGACTCTCTCCTTTCTTTCATGTCTTTGTTTAAATATGACCTTCTTAAAATAAACGTCTTTGCTATCTAAAACTTCATTATTTAAAACCTCTGCCCCAATTTCCCAACTCTATTCTATAATCAATTTACCTTTTGTTCATTATGTTAACTAGGATGAAAACTCCACCAACCAGGGATTTTTGTTCTCAATGCCTAGTACATGCTTACAAAGTATCTGTTGAAGAGATAACTAGTGATTTTGCTCCCATTTTACAGATGCAATAACTGAGGCATGAGGACATTAAGTCACCTGCCCAAGGTCATGCAGCTATGCCATTACTAAGTGCTGGAACCAAAAGCTACCAACTTGCCAAGTCCAGATAAGTAAATAAGATACTGCTTTACTGCTCCATCTGATTTGCCAAGGTGTGACTGCAGTGTAGGGGGACCTGTCTCACCTCTTTGCACTCTCAGTTCTAAAAGTCAAGGTCTAAGCTTCTCACATGCTTCTCTCCCCTGCCCCTGACAAAATCTTTCTTGACTTCCTCGACTTCCACACTGGCTAAAAGCTTTTATTTTGAAGTATGGAGCATCACTCAACCCAACAAGATAAAGAAATAGGGATCAAGTATTTATATGAGCAAGGTTCATGATGGCCAATGGGCCACCTCCACAGTGACGTGGTAGAGGTGGGAGACAGTGATGTGGGTATGGTGTGATGGGAAGTATGACAACACCAGGTGGAGATGGGGGAGAATGACAGTGAGGAGGTGGGAGCATCCAGGCTGTTATGTAGATGAAAGTGATTGGGGGTGAGGGTGACATAAGAATACAAAAATAACATGACAAGCCGAGCATCGCACACGATTAAACTCGCAGAGACTTCTCAATCATTCCCGATGTAGATGTGTGCATTTTACAGATCAGGAAGCTGGGATTGGACAGGTCGGATAAGGTGACCAAGATTACACAGAGGTTCAGGGGGTGGGGTCGAGATCCTAGCACACCCTAGCTAATGGCCTCAAGTACCCCTTATGGTGGCGATTATGTGAGCTGTGACTCTGAGAAATGGCAGACATGGAGGGAAGAAAAAGCAACTCTGAGGCTGGAAATACAAGGCATGGATGGATGGTGGCTGTGAAAGGAGCGTTGGTGACAGGTGAGGAAAGGAGGCACAGATGAGAATGATACACATTAAGGGAATTGTGTGCGTGATTTAAAGAAAGTGGTGGTAACGAAGGCAGGTGTGAGAAGGTGACATGGGAATAGGAGGATGAGTGAAAATGTCATAAAGGAGAAAAAGGCCACTCACTAAAGAGGAATGTAGGCGACCTAAGAAGTGAAGGCTACAGCTCTTAATGGGAGAAAAGTGCGACATATGATGATGGCAATGGAGACTTAAGGGGAACGAAATCGAGTTGAGGGTGCTGATGGTTACACAAGGAAGGTCATGATGACAGAACCGGAGATGTGACGATTTAAGTGGAACGAGACATAAGGAAAGAATAGAAACACAGACGGACAAGGACGACATAAGTAGGATATATTACAGGTGGAGAACAGTACAAGAAAGGACAGCTGAACACCGAGCCCACATATGGCACTGTACCTGCACGCCACGGCTCCCACTCCCGGACCCAGCCCCGCACACACCTTGCAGGCTTGAGTCCCGCCCAACCACCCTTACCCATACGCAGGCGCACTCCAGCTGGACTGCAGCCCTGCGGGGACCAGACAATGACGTTTTTTCATTGGCCACGCTCCACGCTAGGGGTGGGGCGAGGAAATTACGCTATGACGCCAGTTCTCGCTTGAGGCGGCCTCAGAGGCTAGAGCGGCAGCTGGAGAGTGAGCCGTGCTTCCGACGGCGTGGGCGGTGCTTCCGGGGGCGGGCAGTCGGACCTCGGGAGGAGGGTCTGACAGTTGGCGCCGCCGGGAGGGAGGGCGGGCTGCGCGAGTGGGCGCGGGCCCCGTGGGCCAGGTGAGGCTCAGGCGGGCCGGGGGCGGCGGGACAGGGCCGGCTGCAATGGTTTGGGGGGGTGTCTGAGGCGCTGGAGCTTCAGTCCTGGCTTTTCTGTGCGGCTCTGGGCAGATGACTTTCTCTGAGTGAGCATCAATTTCCTCTGTAGAATGGGGGGTCATACATAATCTGGCTGTAGCGCCTCCCTCATGGTTGATATGAGGAGTCGAGCTCGTGCACGTCGGAGCCCCTGGCTCAGCGCCTGGCACTTAATGCTCACTTCGTTACTCTTGGGTTTTTTTTTTCTTTTCTTTTCTTTCTTTAGTTGTGTGCCATCGAGTCGGAATCCACCCATAGATGACCCTCGGGCATTTTTTCAGATGCAGTTTAATCGCATGGGAGTAAATGGCCCATCCTTCTCCCTTCGCCACTTCGTTGCTCTTATTGTTAGTATTGAGCATGTATGTTGTTCGCGCTCGTGAAAACGTGGGCCTGTGACTTCACCTCCCGGAACTTCACCATCTATTTATATATTCAGGGCGAGTAGTCCCAATATCATTGAATCTCTGTGAATATTGTGATGAAATGTGCGTATAAAAGCTGTAGGCACAGCAGGGAAGGTCCCGGCACAGCTGGAACTCAGTAAATGAGGACTGTCATAATACGGATTTTTTTAAAAAAATAATACGGATTTTGAGAGCCATCGGTGTAGCGAGGGGTTCCGAGAAAGTAATGGAAGGAAGCTCAGAGACTGCAGTGGGAAGAACATGGAATCTGGAGTTGCACAGATCGCAATTTGCTGTCCCCGTAAAGTGCTGAGGTGCTAACCAACCAGTCACTCCAAGGGAGAAAAGATGACCCTTCTCTCATTAGGATTTGCGGCCTCAGAAACCAGACAGAGGGTTGCTGTTAGCAGGAATCTACTCCACAATGGATTTTTGGTTTTTTTTTCTATTTATTGACTACTTTTGCTATATTTTGTAATATTAGAGTTTTCTTTAAAACGACTGATGTAAATGAGTGTTGATGAGCTCTAGTGACATAGTTCGTAGTGAGTTGCATGGCTAACCCAAAACTGTTGTTTCGATTGACCAGTCGCTTTACTGTAGAAAAATGGCCAGTCTGCTCCTGTTAAGATCTACACCCTTGAACACTTGATTCAGGGTCACTATAAGTTGGAACTGACATGCCCAAGTGGTGGTCTTAACCTGCAATATAATGGAAATGGAAGAGTCAAATTGTAGACAAAAATTAAAAGAGCATTGAAAACTAAAATACGATTCCATGCAATCAGATTCCATGTTATTTATCAGGTGCTGTAGAGTTCACTGCAATTCATAGTGACCCCATGATCCCATGGGGTCAATTATTTGTCACTCAGTTCCCAGCCCACATTTTGCACATAACCATGGTATGAACCTCATGACTGTCTCACGGAGTCTATTTCATCTTTCTCTGGCTCCTAGAAGATCTTTTAAATTAATATACACACAGAGAGCACTGATCATTGTTCTAAGGACTTTGTATTTATGCACTTATGGCTAGGGCAGCTAAGAACAAGGTCGTTTTTTATTTATGAATGCAGGGAAATTAAATTCAGAAAGGTTACACCACAAAGTCATTGTTAAACCAAAAACTATCTTGTCAGTTCCAGAGTTGTGCTTCTGTATGGGATTTTCTTGCCTCTAATCTCTATATTAGCAGATCTGCAGGCATTATTTTCTTAGTGCCACTGGGTTTGTTTGAACCACCATACTTTACGTTAGCAGTAGAGAAGCACAAATACTTTGAGCCACCCAGGGACACAATCACAATCAAGAAATGGTGAAGTTGAGATTTGGAGCCAAGCCTTCTAAAGGGTTGGGCAAGGAACCTGGTACACATGGTCATCACTAGATTCAGAGGAAATGTCGTTTTTCTATTAGTTGGATACTTTTCATTATTCAGAAGTTCAGTGCTGGAGATGGACTTTAAGATGGTAGACAGAGGAAAGTGAAGCCTTCTGGGGAATCCTCCATTAAAAATAATGTCCCCTGTGAGCTACAGCCTCTGAAAACCCACTGGAGGGTCAGCTATGAGTTGGTTCTCACTCTAAGGCAATGAATGAGTGAGAAGAACAGGGAGCTCTGTGGTGTAGTCTACAGGGAGTTGTGCTGCTCACCCAAAGGTGGTGTCTCTTGTGTGTCCTTGAGCTGGAACCAACCCTTTAGCTGACCCTCCAGTGAATTTTCAGAGGCAGTACACCACACTGGAGGAGACTACCCATTCTTCTCCCTCAGAGCAGCTGGTGGGTTTGAATCACGTGCCTTTGGGATTGCAGTGCAGCTTCTTACCACTTGGCCACCAGAGCTTTAATCCACCAATGGCTCCAGGAATAAAAAAATAGGCATTCTCCTCCTGAGCAATTTTTTAGCTTCCAAAACCCCCTTAGAGGATCAGCTGTAATTTAGTGCAGACTCAATGGCGATGAGTGATAGGGGAAGAGGGCCGATATTTACAGGATTCTGCAAAGCGTTAGCTGAGACCTTTGCAAAGACAGATCTTCAGTGTAGTCTCTCAAACAGCACCAACCACAACCAGGATCTGAACCATGTGGATTCAGTTAAGTTGCTTTACTTGCTGTGTGATGGGATTTTTAAAATGTTATTAATTTTAATGAACGTTTACAGAGATTTTGGATTTCTTTTCATTCATTGTTGCATGCTGTGTGATGTTTTATCTTTATTCGCAGGGTGATGGTGGGTAGGCACTGAGGTGTGCTACCTTTTCGGTGCCTGTGATTTAGCACGTGAGCATTGGCATCAGGGAGAACTTGTTTTTTTAGTTCCAATTAAGCCACTTAACTGGCTGGCTGGATTTGGCTGTGGGCAAAGACTCCATCTTATGGAGTCTTGGTTTTTCCATCAGTTAAATTGGAGCTAACAACAATCCTCACTCAGCAGACAGTGATGGTGTACCAGTGTGATGCTTGGCTGTGGTCCTGGCGCCTGGTTAGTGTCTGCTCTGTGAGAAGCTGTGGCTCGTTGACTTGCTGACGCTTTGCCATCCTCTGCTTTTTGAGTGATGCCTGTTCAGTGGTAAAATCCAGAAGGAAGAATAGATGGAAGGATGTCACACACAGGGTCCGAGAGTAATGTTTGTGGTCATATCCAAACAGAAGAAAAAGAGCAGAGTCAGAGAAGGGTAGAAGGAGCTCTGGTTGGGGTTGGGGGCTGAGGGAAAGTCTCACAGAGCAGACAGTAGCTAAGGAGGATGCACTCAGGAACTTGTCAGGAGGACAGGAGCGGGAAGGCATCCCAAGTACAGGTGGCTTCAGAGTGTCAGCAGACTGGCTGGGATGGAGGCAGGCTGTAATAATAGCCAATACCTCTGGGGCTCTTAGTGTATAGCAGATACTGCCTCAAGTGCTGTGCATGTATGAGTTTTCACGTAGAAGCTCATCTCACCCACCTAAGGTTGAGTGATGTCTGTAACATCCCAGCTTATAGGTGTGGACGCTAAGGCCCACTTAGAGAAAGAGTCTACCAGGGTCACATAGCTATGATGTTCTCAGGCTGGATTTGAGCCCTAGCAGTCTGATTCCAAGAGTCCTCACCCTTAACTGCTCTGCTGTACCATCAAGATGGGAATAGAGGTGAGGCAGATGGTGTGACAGTCATGAGAAAGCCTTGGAGCAGGGAGCCTTCTGCACCCCATCAAGGAGGGGGAGGGAGGACTCAGAATAAGAGGTTAGTGCAGGTAAGGGGGCCAGAGAGAAGGGAGAGGATGGAGGAGGTAATGGAGAGAGGGGGTCTGAGGCAGGTAGGAGGAAGACTGAGTGGGCAGGAAGCTCGTGCTCGGTACATTGGATAAAATGGTCATGGACTCTAGTAACATTGACTCATCAGGTGACAAAGTTATTACCTCGAGTTCCCATCCACCATTTCTGTTAACGTCTCCAGTGTTGCTGCTGTGTCTCCACCAATTTTCTCACATTCACTTCTCTTGTCCTAGTGAAAACCGCTTTTTCATGTCTTCTTCAGAGCTTACTCACTGCAGCCCACCGGCCTCACTGCTGTTCTTCAGGCATGCCAATGTGTTCCTGGCTCAGGCCTTGGCCCTGATGTTCTTGTGTTTTTTCTTCCATCAAACCACATGGCTCACTGCTTGACCTCCCTCAGGTCTTCCCTGATGGCCCCATTTCACATTGCAACCCCTCCCTCTCTAGGCCCTCCTTAGTCACCAGTCAGCTTTAGTTTTCACCATGATATCCTTCTTATATTCTATCACTTACGTATCCACCTCATTTACTCTCTCTCTCTCTGCCACCTCTGCTGTCCCCGGCTGGGTGTTTTTCTCTACTTCTGTGTCTGTTCTATGTCTATTTCTGTGTTTTTTTGTTCAGCTTAATGTCCTCACTCCTAGAACAGTACCTGACTTGCAGAAAGATCTCGGCACATGATTATTTGAGTGGATGAAGGAGTGTTTACAGTCAGAGTCTTGGGCTGGGGAATCTTTATTCAGTCCCTCTCCTATTCTGGCCTATTGAGGTGTGTGGTGATGGAGCTGTGAAAGTCTCTTGTCCCTGGGCCTTGTCCCAGGGCAGAAGTGATAGCTATGGTGGTAGCCCTGTCCCTGGGTGACTTCCAGCCAGCTGCTCCAGGCTATTCCTGGGCCATGAGCCCCCAGCCCTGGAATGCTTGCCTGGCAGAAAGACAGGTGACTGGTGACAGGCTCGCAGACCCGGCAGCCACTCATGGCCTCTCTTCTCTTCTCTCTTCCAGGCTCCCAGGAGCAGCGTCCAGGCCTGGGAGACAATGGTTTCAGTGACTATGGGTGAGTCTGTGGTCCCCCTCCAAAGCTCCCTCTTCCTACTGCCCTTTTTGAGGTATGGCTCAAGCGGGGGAGACTGTCTGGGGGAGAAGGGCCAGTTCACTGACAGGAACAGCTGTTCTGAGGAACCTCGGGGGTGGAACCAGGCCTGCCTGCCACCCCTCCTCTCTATATCGGCCTCCTGCCTTGGCTGCAGAACTCAGCTCTTGAAATCCAGCAGTTCTTCTACAGGGCCTCTCAGAGCCTCGGTTTTCTCATCTGCATTAGACCTCATGGAATTGTGAGGATTACATGTCATTTCATGGAAAACCTGGGGCAAAGCCTTCAATAAACCTTTACTCTTGATAGTGTTAAGGATCCCTAGTGGCTTGGTGGTTAAACAAGGTGGTGACCAAAAAGGTCAGCAGTTGTGGATCCACCGGCCACTCTGCAGGCGCAAGATGAGGCTGTCCACTCTGTAAAGCTGCTCAGGCATGGAAACCCTGTGGGACAGTTCAGCTTTGTCCAGCAAGGTGTCTGTGGGTTGGAATTGGCTGGGAGGTTTTGGTTGGAGCCTTGTTTCCATAGTCTCTTTAAATGCTGTGTTTTTGGATTGCTCAGGCAGGACTAATGGGTAGTCTTTGGAAATGTTGAAATTTATTGTATATGTAGAAAAATAAATGGAATTTGTGTGGGTTTAAGAATAAACAGCAAACATTTGAGTATATCCTTTATGAGACCCTTTATATCAAGCACAGAAATAAGCAGAACTTATCTGTGTTATTAGAAGCTGGTGTTTACGTGCATATGTGTGTGTGTGTGTTTTGTGTGTGTGTACATGTACAGGGGAGCAGGGACTAGGAGACAGCTGCGGGGTTGTGTGTGTGTGTACACGTACAGGGGAGCAGGGACTAGGAGACAGCTGCGGGGTTGTGTGTGTGTACACATGTACAGGGGAGCAGGGACTAGGAGACAGCTGCGGGGTTG
>NW_006400052.1:436855-469173 GCF_000299155.1 Elephantulus edwardii | reverse complement strand
TCCTCCCTGAGAGAGACTTCACCCTGAGTCATAAGGAAAAGGGGATGGCGTATTCTCTTAGCTACTTCCTGCTGAAAAGGGACGCTGTGGGTTTCCACCCTCCAATCTTGATGCCACTTTTCTTCATATAGTCCATTTTCTTGAATTTTTTGCTCAGCATACAGATTGAGCAGGTAGGGAGAAAAGATGATGCCCTGATGCACACTTTTTCTGATTTTAAGCCATGTAGTGTCCCCTTGTTATTTTCAAATGACTGCATGAGCAAAATCTGTACATAGTCCAAGAAGCGTTGTTGGAATAGAACAATGGGATACTGCATGGCTTAAAATCAGGAAAGGTCCGTGTCCAGGACTTTGTTAGATGCCATTGAGCCTGCTCCACTCATGGATCGGTCTCTAACAATAGAACTAAACGCTGCCCAGCGCTGTATCATTTGCACAATCCCTGTTAGGTTTGAATCCATTACTGCAGCACTGTCAGTCCATCTCATTGAAAGTTTTCCCTTTTTTTTCTGGTCTTCTCCTTTACATGGTGCTGTGTGCCAGTGTGAGGACTTCTTGCAGTTCCTTGTTGCTGTTGTTGCATACTGTCTGGTTGGAACCAACTTATAGCTAACCCTCCAGCAGGTTTTTAGAGATGGTAAATTGCACAGGAGGAGATTGTCCATCCTTCTCCCAAAGTGAAGCTGGTGGGTTTGAACTGGTATCTTTGAGACTGCAGCACAGCTTCTTACCACAAGACCACTAGAGCTCCCTTATTCACTCAAAAAACTCATTGCTGACTTGGCAGAACCAACTCCTAGCTGACTCTCTTTAGTGTACTTTCAGAGGCAGTAAATCACATAAGAATGCCTGTCTTTCTCCTGAGGAATATTTGATGATGTCAAACTACACACCTTTGGGTTGGCACCGCAACCCCTTACCTATTAGACCACAAGATCTCCCTCCTTGGGCACCAGGTCCTGATAATCTTGTGCTTAAATTCAGGCTGATAGCTGCCACCAACTTCTGAGGTGCTTTTAAAAAGTATCTTTAATCATACCTCATTTGAGATATAATTCCTAAGTCATACACTCTAAAAGTCACCTATTTAAAATGTATATTATAGTTCAGCCATTTTTAGTGTCATCACAGTTTTGTAGCCATTATCATAATTGGTGATATTTCCTCATTGTTCCTCCTTCTCCCTCAAAGAGTCCATCCCTATTAGCAGTAATTCCTCTTCCCACTGCCCAGCAATGACTACTTTCTGTCTCAGAGATTTGCCTATTGGGGCATTTCATATAAATGGAGTCATTATAGGGAGCCCTGGTGGCATAATGTATAGCATAGCAGGCTGCTTGCTAACTCTTAAGATCAGTGGTTCCAGTCCACCAGGAAAATGATAAACATTGTAGAGATTCACAGCCTTGAAAATAGATGGAGGGTCACTATGAGTTAGAACTGACTCAGAGGCAGTGAATGGGAGTCATTGTGGGGGTTTTCGTGTTTTGCTTTTGGTTGGAGGGTGTGTGTGTGTGTGTGTGTGTGTGTGTGTGTGTCTCTACAGTTGAATCAGATCCGACTGGCACTGGAGGATATTGCCTCTCCTTCTCCAGCAGAGCATCTGGTGGTTTTGAACCGTGCGCCTTCGGGATTGCAGTGCAGCTTCTTGCCACTAGGCCACCAGAGCTCCATTGTGTGGTGTTTCTGATACTTAGATGAGGTGTCCGGTTTTGGCAAATGGAATCCAGAGGCCCATGGATGGTATTTTAAACTAGATACCCTTTTCCTGTGAGCTTTTGAGGGAAATCTGGAGGAACTGAATACCTCACTTGCCCTTCCTCCCAACCACTGTCTGATCCAAGGGTGAGTGCATATCCCCTTTCTGATCCTCAGATATCTCACCAAGCAAAACATGTCTAATCATACCATATTTTATGTAATCTAAAATCTAAAATAGCAAAACTTGCTAGATATTTTATTGTTTTACATGCTTTATGGCGGTGGAAGGGGGGTGGCGAGCAGGGGAATGTCCATTAAACTCCGCACACCGTTGCTCATGAGATCAAGTCTAATTTCAGAAATACTAGAAAAAAAATTTACTTAGAATTAGCAAGCTGCTTGGTCTGCCACAGAGAGTTGGTTTGAGCGTTCCAAAGGCCAAGAAAGAAGATTAGAAGCAGGAAAGTTTAGTGGGTGGTGTGTACCCAGTGCTGTTTAGTAATAGCAGCCTCAGTGAGTTGACCAGAGTTGGCTAAACCCCACATTCTCTTGCTTAGTGGTAAGGAGGTGCACTGCCAACCTAAAGGCAGGTGGTTTGAATCCCTCATCTGCTTCAGAGGAGAAAGATGGGCATCTCTCCTATGGAATTAATCTCTTCCCAAGCAATTAATCTCCTTCTGTGCGATTTACAGCCTTTGAAAACCCTCTGGAAGGTCAGCTATGGGTCAGTTCCAACTTGACAGCATGTAACAACAGCTCATTGAATCTGCTCAGTGACCCAAGGCTGTGGGTGCTGTTAGTCTAGAATGTCAGCTCCATGAGGGCGTCTTGTGTCCTGCAGTGTGCAGTTTACAGATGAGGAAACCGAGGTACAGAGATAGTTCAAAACTTGCCCCAAGTCACTCAGCTATGAGTAGTAGAGGCAAGATTTGACCTCAGGTTCCAGAGCTCATGCTTACAAGCCCACTCCTCACTCTTGGCTGTTCTGGGACCAGGAATCTCGGGCCTGGAGAGGGCTCAGTAAGGCTCTTTCCATCCACCTGTCAATCTTGATGTCCTTTGGGCCTGGCCTGGCCAATGGCATTCCAGACAGAGAATCCAGGGGATCTGCTCGCTCCAGTCCCTGCCTAAGTGTGTGTGACAGTTATGTTGGGGCTGCAGCTAGGCAGGCAGGCAGGTGGAGAGAAGCGGGGGGAAGGGGTTAAGTGCACATGCCCAGGAGCTCTGCCTCTTGCTAGTGATGTGTGCTGGGATGAATTGTGTGTGCAGCCTCTTCTGCCTCAGTTTCCTCACTGGCAAAGTGAAGAGAAGAGATATCGCAACACTGCTTGCCTCTTTGGCTTGTGAAAAGGGCTTCGTTCTCTGGTGCTACGTGAAGTATTTTGCAGAGCGAGACGGTGTCTGGCCACTTAATTTGTGGGAATTTCTGCTGCTGTAGTTTTAATACTGCTGCTTACCAAAGAGAATAAACTGAATCATGAGCTCTGTCCAATCCCCCAGCCACGTCTGAGTGGATCCAGTTCTTTAAGGAAGCCGGCATACCTCCTGGGCCCGCTGTCAACTACGCCGTGATGTTTGTGGACAATCGGTGAGGTGGCAGAGGGACAGAACTATCTTGGGGAGTGGGGAACTGGGGGCCCCAGTCCACCCTGATCCACTTGGGGCTTCATCTCTGGCTTTCCCTCTGTAGGATCCAGAAAAGCATGCTGCTGGATCTCAACAAGGAAATCATGAATGAATTGGGTGTGACCGTTGTGGGTGACATTATCGCCATCCTCAAGCATGCCAAGGTGGTACATCGCCAGGTGAGTGTCCTCTGTCCCGGGGGTTCAAGGTAGGGATGGTACATCTACAGTGACGAGTCATGAGGAGGCCTAGCAGCAAAAGCAGCTGACCTGGATTGTGGGACTGGTTCTCCCATTTGCTGGGTGACTTTGGAAACCTATCTACCCTCTCAGAACCTCACTTTTGCCATCTGTGAAATGTGAATAAGTTATAAAAAAATCCTGTGTGGTATAAACTTTTATTATCATTACTAATTCTCCCTGGGAGGACTAAGGAATTATGCTACCAACTCAAAAGTACTGAATTACCTGCTGCTCCGTGAGAGAAAGGTGGGCGATCCCCTCCTGTGCAGTTTATTGTCTCTGAAAACCCACTGGAGGGTTCTGACTGGACAGGACTCCACAATAATTCTCACTGTAGGCATCAGCACCGAGATCCATCTCTGCCCCTGTGTGCGATCAGTACGTCACCTTCCGGTCCTCGTTCCTCCACTTGCATTGACACCATCAGTTTGTCTTTGAGCTGGACCGTCCACACAGACTCCCACACAAGGTGGTGTGGCCACTCACTAAGTTGTGTGTGTGGTTAATTTGTGAAGTTGTAACAGCTCACCCTGACCAAGCACTCGCTGCTCTCTGCCTGACACGATCTCCACCCTGTTCCTACACAGACTCATTTCTGCCATGCCCTTTGAGTGAGGAGACTGCTTTCTCAAGTTCTTCCCCAGTCCAAACAGCAGCTGCAGTGGTTATCCCTGGCATTTTCGGTGTCTCCCTCCTTCCCAGCACCAGGCCTCTGGCCTCTCTTGGCTGGAACTCCACAGTGAGGGCCTTCTCAAAATAAGGACATTATCACAGTTGTCACAGACAAGGCTGCTGGAGAAAACGTTTTCTTTTCTTTATCCTTATTGTTGTTGGGTGTTGTGTAGTCAGAACTGACTCATAGCTGATCCTTCAACAGGTTTAGAGGCTGAAAATCAGTCAGGAGGCGATTGCCTAGCTTTGTCCTACAGAGTGTCTGGGAGATTCGAATTGGGTAACTCCTTACCATTAGGTAGGATAATAATTTTAGACTTAAGGAAAAGTTCCATAAATACTCCAGAGAGTTTCCACAACCTCTCTATCCAGCATCCCTTAGTGATAACATGTAATGGTGCTGCATTTATCAACATGAAGACATTAATATTTATATTGTGCTGTTACATTAGACAGCAGACTTTGGGTTTCATCAGTTTTGCTATGAATGTATGTTTTTGTTCTAAGGTCCAATCCCAGCTCCCACATTACATTTGTTCCTTATGTCTCCTTAGTCTTTTGCTCTGTCTTTGACAGTTTTGAAGAATACTGGCTGAATATTTTATCGGCTGTAGTCCATTGGGGGTGCACTGCTAACACAGAGGCCTCTCATGGTTTGAATCCGCTAGTATTTCTGTAGGAGAAAGATGGGCAGTCTCTTCCTGTGCAGTTTTCATCCTTGGGAACCTGCTGAAGGGTCAGTTATGAGTCAGTTCTGACATGACGGCAATAAGTTTGAGATGTTACGGTGTTTTTTTTAAAAAGTCCCTCCATGTAGGTGTGTCTGACACTTTCTTATGGTTGGTTAGGAGATAATATTTTGAAATCATTGTCTAGCAGCCCAGGCCCGCTGCCCTCCCCTAGATCTCTGGATCCCCAGGTCCTCTGCCTGATGGGAACTCAGGTGCCTCTTTTCCACAGGACATGTGCAAAGCTGCCACTGAGGCAGTGCCTTGCAGCCCCAGCCCCCTCCCGGTGGAGATTCGCCGTGGACCCTCCAGTGGTGAGTCTCAGCCATGGGCCTGCTTGCCTTTATTTTTTCACCCTTTCTTCCACTCTGGCAATGGAGGGGCACTCCCCAGTCATCTCTGTTCTGCTGTAGTTATAGAAGTGGAAGCAGAACCACAGGAGACCGTCATCTTTTAGGGAAAACATAAATTGAATAGTGACTGATTTCCAGGTCATCCCCAACTTACAGCAGAGTCCTAACATATTCCTTATTTTTTCAATTTCAATGTGAGAGAAGTTTCCCAAAGCAGATTTGGTTTGCTTAGTTCATACATTCATATGCTTGGTTTTCATTCAACCATTCATACACATTGGGGTTTTTCTTTTTTTAGTTTTATATTGCTTTGCATACAAAATTCATATGCATGGTGTTTTGTTCATGTACATTGTGTTTCACACATTCCTTCATTCACTAAGTGAACTTACTCAATCTCATAAGGACAAATAATGTAGAAGACCATTATTATAAAAACAGAAGGATAACTAGTAAGATGTGTATAAAAGTCCAAAGGGAGAGAGGAAGGGGGGCAGGGTAACTGAGGGGTGAAAAATCATGGGGTTACATTTTGTTTTATAACATTTATTACAATATTCACAATGTGATGGCAGTCATCCTACTTCCTCCCTATAATCCTAATTCCCCATTAATCCTTCTATTCTCCCTCTTTCTGCCTTATGGCTTTATTCTTGAGCAAATGCTGCTCTTTTTTGACCTTGTGTGGTTATTCTAAGGAATGACCACCTTCCTGGTTGTTGTTCATTCCTTTAGGGGCCTGTTTATTGCTTGACTGAAAGTCATGCCACAGGCTGAGTTTTCATAGCTCACTTCTGACCTAAATCCAGTACTTTGTGTGGATTGGCCTTTACCTTTTTTTTGTTAAAATTACCAGTTTTATGACATAACTATAATGCCTCTAAAATCCTGTTCTTATCCTTAATAATTGTCACAACAGCTGAATTAAACAGCCCTTCCTCACATCCTATTTTTCCAGCTTTCCTTCCATTATGAAAGAAATGATCTTCATCTTTATATCAGTGTCTTTTTTGGATTAGAACCTTCAGTAAGATGAGACTGCTATTAGGAGTATAAGCAGTACAGGTATTAGAGGTGGAGACTTAAACAGCTCATCTTCAGATGAACGACTGGTGCTTTCTCAGGTATGAAATGCTGAATAAGAGTTATGTTGATCCACACCTAGTCGAGAGTGAACCTGGAGCCATAACACCTGTTAGTGGCTCAAGCATTTCAGTTGTTGTTAGAGTTGAACCTTGTTCAAATTTCTGTCAGGGTTCCTGACATCCATACCATTGACCCAGGTCATTCCCAGATGATAGTATTTTGAACAATGTCATAAAAAAAGATCATCTGTTGGAATGATTATCTTCAAAAAGATAACAGTAAATTACATGTAGCAATACTGTATGTTGATCAATACCCAAACTCCCACTGCCATTAAGTCAGTTCTGACTCCTAGCAATCTTATAGGACAAAATAGAACTGCCCTATAGGGTTTCCATCTAACGTTGGCTGTAATGTCCCTAGTGCCATGGCCTCTTTTAAACCCACCTTGCACATCTGGCAGTTCTTTGTTGATACAGTGTTCCAGACGTTTTTGGATAATCTTCAGTAGGGTCTTACTTGTGATATTGTTTGATAATTTCCACACACTGTCGGTTCACTTTTTTTTTCTTTTGGTTTTTAAAAATTTTTTAAATGTAATTATGATTTTAATAGAAGTTTACAGAAAAGTTGGATTTTCATTCATTCATTGTTGAACATTTTGCCCCTACTTTTTCTTCCCTCCCCTAGTTAACTTCCTTTTTAAAAAAAAAATTGATTCATTATTGCACAATTTCCTCCCTTTCTCCTCTACCCAGTCTTCTTTGCCATGTACCTCTTGTTCTGACTGCTGTCTTACATATGATGCCTAATCATATATTCCTTTTATTTATTGCCAAGTTGGAGCAGCTGGTGGGTTCAAACCACATGCCTTTGGGACTACAGCACAGCTTCTCACCACTAGGCCACCAGAGTTCCCTAGTATATTCCTTTTGAACAATTCTCTCCCTCATTTGTTCCAATACAGTGGTCATTATCTATCTACTCTTTTCCTATTCTCTTCCCAACCCCAACCCCCCCATGTCAGTCCTGCTTCAGAACAGAGAGTGAGATGTCCTCCAGATCTCTTGGCACAACCTGGTACCAATGTTAGATAGATCTTGGCTGAAAGCAGAAAGTACCAGAGGAATGTCTTTCTGTGTTTGATTGACTATGCAAAGGCATTTGACTGTGTGGATCACAACAAATTGTGGCTAATCTTGCGAAGAATGGGGATCCCAAAACACTTGATTCTGCTCATGCGAAACCTATCCTTGGACCAGGAGGCAGTAGTCAGAACAAAGCAAGGAAACACTGCATGGTTTAAAATCATGAAAGGAGTATGCCAGAGATGTGTCCTGTCTCCATGCCTTTTCAATCTATGTGGAACAGTTCATTTAGGAGGCTGGGCTTTATGAGGAGGAATGTGGCGTTAGGATTGGAGGAAGATTCATCAACAACTTGTGTTATGCAGATAATACAACCTGGCTTGACAAAACTGAAAAAGACCTGAGGCATTTGCTACAGAAAGTCAAGGACTGCCTTCTTCAATATGGATTGAAGCTCAATATCAAGAAAACAAAAATTCTCAGCACTAGGCCAACTGGCAGTACCACGATAGATGGAGAAGAGATTGAGATTGTTAATAATTTCTGCTTGCTTGGTTCTATAATCAACACTTTTGACACCAATCTACATTTTTGGCAAAACAACAATACAAGGTTTCCAAGGCTATAAATCTTTACAAGAGCAGACTGTCTCAGCTTTGGGATAGCTGATAGGTTTGAACCACCTTTTAATCCACTTCCTAAACAACATGCCTCCACAAACTCTATAAACTTTGATAAATGATGATAGCTATAGAAAGGCTTTTGGGCCTTTTGTTCATAGGGTTGCTGTGAGTCGTGCTAGACTTGAAGGCAATCAACAACAACTTGTATCCTACTGCATCTCTCTGACTCCTTACCTTTAATTTTAACATTCATTGGACCTCTAGTGACCTGATGGATAAGGAGTTGTGCTGCCACTTAAAGGCAATCAGTTCAAATCTACCAGCTGCTCTGGGAGAAAAATGGACAGTTTCTTCATGTATGATTTACAGCTTCTGAAAATCCACTGGAGGGTCACCTATGAGTTGGTTCTTGACAGCACATAACGACAGCAGCATCCTATTAGTTAATCTTTGCTGCTTAACAGTGACTGTCAATTCAGTTCCAGGAGGTGGTGGTCCCCTCATGTGTGTCAGAACAGAACTAACTCCACACGGTTTTCAAGGGCTGTTATTTTGGAATTAGATTGCCAGGTTAGACACCTGTGTGCTCTCAAACCACCAAGTCTTGGGTTAGTAGCTGAGCTTCTTAACTTTGCACCATTCAGGGGAGCATAAGCCACACTAGAACCAAAACTTAAAGCCCAGACATTTATTTCTCAGGATGGCTCCTCAGTTCTGCTCCACGCTGGCTCAGCTGAGCTCTGTGGTCACCTGGAAGCTTGGTTGAGGCTGGGCAATCTCGATGGCCTCGCTCACACTTCTCGTGACTGACTTAATATCATCCGGGGCGGTGGGAGGTGGCTTGGCCTTCTGTCTCCAGTCCTGTTCCTTTGGTAGGCTTGCCCAGACTCGTTCACACAGTACTGTTTCATTGTTCTTAAAAGTAGCAGATGAGGGCAGGTGCTGAAGTGCAAAAGACTTTTTTAAGTTTTTGCCTACATAACATTTGCTCTTGTTCTATTGGACAAAACAAGACTCATAATTGTGTCCAGAGTCATAAGGCAGGGCCTACCCACAGGGGTGGAGCGAGGAAGCTGCACGGGTCGGGGACATTCTGCCAAATGACTTTCCACTAATGGTGGTTGTATGTTGTTAGATGTCCTTGGTTTGGAACCAACTTATAGCTGACCCTCCAGCAGGTCTTCAGAGGCTGTCGATCATACGAGAGGGGATCCCCCATCTTTCTGATTAAACTGTGAGCTCCTATGACACTAGCCTCCAAATCCAGAGACAGAAACAAGACCAGCCCCCAGTAGTTGCCCTCTCTCAGCCATGGCCTCTCTCAGGGGCCCACATCATCTAATTTCTATCATATTTGGAAAGGTGGAGGGTCAGTGAAAGAGAGGAAAACCCCCAACAAGACAGATTGACACAGTGACTGCAGCAGTGGGCACTAGTGTGTCAGAGATGGTGAGGATGGCACAGGATAGGACAGGGTTTAGATCTGTTGTTTATAGGGGCACTGTGAGTCGTACTTGACTCGATGGAATCTAACAACAGGTTAATTTTGCCAAACATTGAATCTAATAGAAATGAAGCCAGAAACTGTACTTTTCATACTTTTCTAGATGTCTCTAGTTGTTTAAAAGAAAATGTAAAATTTCAGTCCAAAAGATAAGCTAATGGAGAACATAAGCAATTAAGAATAGAAAGGGAAACAGGCAAAGGAGGCCAAAAACCCAAAACCAAACTCGGAATTTTGTTGTGGTAGAGTTCCCAAGGCTGTAAATATTTTTTTTTAAATTTTTAAAATATTTTTAGAACCAGAGTTTATTTGAATTTGAAAGCAAAGGGAGCTCTGGTGGCCTAGTGACAAGAAGCTGCACTGCAATCCCAAAGGCACGCCATTCGAGTCCACCAAATGCTCCACTGGAGAAGGATGGGCAGTCTCCTCCTGTGTCAGTCAGGTCTGACTTGACAGCACACAACAAGAAAAAACAAAAAGAAACAATTCAAAGACACAAACCCCAAAACACTTAACGCCACCAATAGCAGGTTCAGTGTACAATTATTGTCAAGTGTTATAGTTGAATCTCTCAAAACTGTCCGGGGTGCCCACTCTCCTTTTTTTTTTTTTTAATAAATTTTTTTATTATTATTAAATTTAATGAAAGTTTACAGAGACTTTGGTTTTCTATTCATTCATTTTTGCACTTTTCTCCCTGCCTCTCCCCCACACCCAGTTCCCTCTTCTCTTTGAAAAGTAAAAGAAAAATTCTTTCATTGTTAATACAGACCTTCCCTCCCAAGTCCACTCCACTGTGCAGCCTTTGTTCTGGACTCCTGTCATGACAATAATACCTAATCATATATCTCTTTTAAACAGTTCTCTCCCTCATCTGTTTCAATGCAGTATACACATTTATCAAATCTTTCTCAGTCCTCCCCCCCAACCCTGACATCAGTCCCGTTTTACAACAGTGGCAGTATGCAGTATTGGTCCTTTTGTGACTGAAGTATTTTGCTCAGCATAATGTCCTCCAAGGTCACCTATTTTGTGTATTTCATGAGTTCCTTGTTTTTCAATGCAGCATGGTATTCCATTGTGTGACTATACCACAGCTTCTCTATTTGTTTGTTGTTGTTTCCAACTCCTTGTTATTGTGAACAAAGTGGGGCAATTAACATGGGTGTGCATGTATCTGCTTGGGTGGCAGTTTTGGTTTCTTTAGGGTATATTCCCAGTAGTGGAATTGCTGGGTCAAATGGTATTTCTACTTGCAACTTTTTGAGAAAGTGTCATAACAGCCTTCCACAGTGGATGTACTATTTTACACTCCCACCAACAGTGAATAAGGGTTCCGATTTTTCCACAACCTCACCAGCATATGTTGTTGGCAGTTCTGTTAAATTTTGCTATTCTTACTGGGGTGAGATGATATCTCATAGTTGTGTTCCCCCCTCATTTCTATTGCTTCTTTTTGTGGTTCTTTCAAGGGTTCTGGTTCAGCCCATACGGGATTATTACTCCATTGAATTCAACAAAAAAGAAAGTGCAAAACTATCACTGTTATTGCAGCCAAAGAGATCAGGAAATCAGAGGTGTAATACACAATGACAAAGATTCCTAGCTACAACCCATAGTCCTACACTGGTAACTACAGACATTGCAGGGCAAGCCATGAGGAGGTGTTCTTCACTCCTTTGTTGAATGCACTCTGTATATATGAGCTTCAGTTTGAATGTCTTGGAGCATGATGTTTTGCTGGTTTAAAAGGCAGTTTAGGGAGAAAAAATGGAAGTATATCAAAACAGTTTCCCCAAAACAGCCAGAGACCTTGAAGATGAAACACCCTTGTGATGAAAGGATAAGTATGCAAAGATTATGGGAGGAGACTGCTTTGTTTTTCTACTATGGAGTGGCTGATGGATTAGAACTACTGACCTTTCTCACCAGGGCTCCTTATAAGGGTAGGAAAGAATACTCTAAAAGTAACATGCCTGATATGTACTTTATGTACATTTTTTTAATGTACTTTAGAGTATTGAATATGTGTTTCTCTGTGGGAGGGGAAACAAGCAAAATACTGCACATTTTCATAGGTGAACAGTTCTTTGGACTATGACATCTTGACTAACTCAGATCTGGTAGAACCAAGTCAGTTGATTCTTTTTCCTCCAGGCAAACACTGCTGATCATAACCTGGATTGTAACTCTGCCCTCTTCTTTCAAGCAAAACCTCTGTACAATACAAGAAAGGACATTCATGGTTCAGTGGTCAAATTCTTTCCTTCTAAAAATTTTGTTTTATTGGGATCCACAATCAATACCTTTGGTACCATAGTCAAGTATTAAAAAAATGTGTAGTGTTAGGAAAATCTGTCTAGGATGTCTCCGAAGTGCTAAAGAGCAAGGATGTCAGATTAAAGACTTATGGAGCACCTGATCCAAGCTAAGGCCTTTTTCATTGCTTCCTGAAAGAATGATTGAAGAATTGATGCCTTTGAGTTGTGGTGCTGGAGAAGAGTACTAAATATCCCATGGACTACCAAAAGAACAAACAAGTTTGTCTTGGAGAAAGGGCAACTAGAGTGTTCCTTTGCGGCAAGGATGGTGTGGTAGAACTTGTTGGAAATTTTGACTTCTCTAGACCACTGTCTTTAAGGTGATCAGCTCTTTCAGTTTCCCTGCCCTGCTAGAAAGGCATGGCCCAACCACCACCCTTTTACTCCTGGCACAGGCTGTGCCCGGCACTCTGATGAAGCACCTTGCATCGGAATTCTTGGACCCTTTTCCTCCGCTCACCTGGGATGGCGCCAACCTGAACAGCAGAATGGGGTTCTCGGGACCTTCTGGATTTCTGAACCCAAAGAATATCAACTGGAGGTTTGAGGTCAGGAGGAATTGGAGAAACTGTATATGGATTAAACATTGAGGCCTTTTTGACCCCCTTATTCTGATCTAGTACTGATCTTATCCTAATCTTGTACTGATCTTATTAGAATGACTTGTGATTACAATTGGTGAAGCTTTATCTCCATACTTTGGGCATGCTGGCAGGAGGGGCCGGTCCATGGAAGGAGCTTGATGATGTTGGGAAAAGTGGAGGGTCAGAGAAAGAGAGGAAGACCAGCAAGAAATGGCATGGCACAGACTGTAACAGGGAGCTGCAGCAGATCAGAGGTGATGAGGATGGTACAGCACAGGGCACGTTTCAATCTGTTGTTCAAGAGTCACTACGAGTCACAGTCCAGTTAAAAGCACCTAACAACAACTAACAGTATGTGGAGAGCCAAGTTCTAATCTGGGCCAGTGCACCTCAAGTGAACCACCACTCATCTGGCAGTGAGGCGTTTGTGTTGCTGTGATGTGGAACAGTTTTTGGCAGAGCTAAGATGGAAGGAAGGCCTGGCATCTAGCCAGTAAAACCCTGTGTACCGGGCAGCATTTTGTTAGGTCATACATAGGTTGCTAGGAGTCAGGTAACAGAGGCTAACAGCCCAGACCTTGTAACTACCTACCATTTACATTGTTCAGTGCTGTCAAGCCAACTATGACAGTTGGAAACCTTGCCTTCCTGACAGTCTCCATTATGCTCAGCCTCATTGTTACAGTCACTGAGTCAGACCATCTTTTTTTAAGATCTTCCTCTCTTTTGCTGACCTTCTTTTCTAAGAAGAAAAAAAAATCTGCTTTATTGCAAAAAAAAAGCCCAATTATATGCCTTTGCTTAGAGCTGTGAATGGAAGTTCTTGCCAGACAAAGTCAACACAGCTGGAGAGATGACAGCATTGAAGGTGCAAGTGATAAAGCAACCACTGCCCAACCTGATGTTCCAAATGGTTAACGTACCCAGCTTCTAATTGAAAGGTTGAAGGTTCAAGTCCAACCAGAGGCCTTTGGAAGGAAAACTTGATGATCTACTTCCAAAACATCAGCCACCACAAACACAGTAGAGACAGCTGTCTGACACACATGGGGTCACTGTAGTTGGACCTGACCCAAGAGCAAGTGTTGGTGGGAGTGAATCCGCTTAAGGCGTATGTGGAGAACTTTTGCAGGGAGTTGTTGAAGAACACGGGAGCTGTGGGGATGTGGTACGCTGTGAATTGCACCAGTGACTCAAAGGCATTGTTGGTGGTTTGAATTCATTAGTGACTCCATAGGGAAAGATGGGCAGTCTCCTTCCACTGCAGTTTCCAGCCTGGGAAACCCTGTAGAGGGTACTGAGAGTCAGACCTGGATCGGCAATAGTGAGCTGAGGTTCCACATCATTAGCGGGAGTGCGCAGGGTGCAAGAACAAGTCTACTTCTGGTGGAGAGAGGTGGGGAGGCCACATTCTAATTCCAACTTGGTGGTGGACACCAGGGGGACACTCTGTAACCGTTTCCGTTTGCAGTGTTGTTGTATACCACAGAGTTGGAACTGACCCATAGCAGACCCTCTGGCAGGTTTTCAAGTTAGCTGATCACATGGGAGGAGACTGCTCATCCTTTTCCTGCAGAGCAGCTGGTGGCCTTGAACTGCATGCCTTCAGGATTGCAGCACAGCTTCTTGCCACTAGAGCTCCCTCTGCCCACTCTGTGACCTTTTGTTGTTTGAGTCCATTTAATGAGTATGTCTCTGTACTATAGTCACAATGAGAAGAAACCCAAGTGTGTTGCAGGTCATTAGAGGAACTCCAGAGGACACATGGCAGGAAAAAAGTTTCTTTAGAGGAAAAATAAGGCAACAACATGTCTGTGTCTGACAGAGTGCTGCTGATGTGGAAGCACTGGTAGTGTAGTGAGTAAGGAGTCGTGCTGCCAACCCAGAGGCAGGTGATTGAAATCCACCAGCTGGTCTTCGGAAGAAAGATGGGCAGTCTTCTCCCATGGAGTTTACAGGCTCTCATTTACTTCATGGCAATGAGTTGAGTTCACCTGGATTTGTATCCTCATGCTCTTCAGGCAGACCAAATAACCCACTGCCCCAAGTCCCAGTTCCCTCATCTCGTTAAATGGGTTTAAAGTGTTGTATGCCATCAAGTCAGAAGCAACTCATCGCTGATCCTGCAGCAGGTTTTCAGAGGCAGTAAATCACATGGAAGAGACTGCCCATCTTCCTTCCGTGGAATAGCTGGTGGGTTTGAACTGCATGCCTTTGGATTGGCAGTGCAATTCCTTATCACTTGGAGAGGGTGAAACCAGGTTTCTCCTTGGAGGCTAGGATTTTGAAGCTCCGCCTCACATACGTCGGGCACGTGGCCAGGAGAGACCTGTCTTTGGAGAAGGACATCATGTTTGGAAGGGTGGAGGGACAGTGCAGGAGAAGAAGACTCCAGATGAGATGGATTGATACAGTAACTGGGGCAGTGGGGTTAGGTGTATCAGAATTAGTGAGACTGGCTCAGGATAGGACAGGGTTCAGACCTGCTGTACGTAGGGTTGCAGGTGACTCGATGGCACATAACAACTACAAGCCTCCAGAGCTATTTATTAGGAGTACTGGAAGATTTTGTTTACTTTCTCCATTTATTAATGATCTCGTAAATGCGTGAAGTTGCTGTATGGGGGCGTATCAGTAAACAGATGTCTTCTCACCGAGCTGACATAGGGGAAGCCACCAGTTAGTAAGATGTACCTTCATGTCCAAAGTACTAGGGGCTGTGAAGAAGCAGTGCAGGAAGTCACTTACCTTCAGTGCCAGACTTGCAGTCACCGCGCTCACCACTCTCCACCATCATGCTGATGTTCATGGTCAGCACCAACGTGCCTCGCACATCCACGTCCGATGGGCTGCTCTCTGAGCTCACCCAGCAGCTGGCGCAGGCCACCAGCAAACCAGCCCAGTACATCACGGTGCACGTGGTCCTGGACCAGCTCATGGCTTTCGTTGGCTTGAGTGACCCGTGTGCAGTCTGCAGCCTGCACGGCATCGGCAAGATTGGCAGCGCACAGAACTGGACCTACTCCAAGCTGCTGTGCGGTGCTTTCCCAGCACCTGCACATCACCCCGAGAGGGTCTGCATCAACTACTGAGACGTGAATGCGGCTGGAACAACTCCACTGTCCCTGAGAGCCAGACTCACCTGCCTCGGTCTGTAGTGGCCCTGCCCTTCCCAACCAGCCCACCTCCTCGCTAGGAGAAATAAATGGTTTAGAAAACAAACAAACAAACAAAAAGGAGCAGTGTAGGGTCAGGGTGAGGGCACAGGGATTGTGAGGGTGGTCAGGGACGTTTTACCCAAGGAGGTGTCCTCTGAGTGTATACCAGAAAGAAGAGAGGATCTCGGGGAAGGGCATTTCATTCCGAGGTCAGTGTCTGAGCTAGTGTCCGAGGAGGCACATGCTGCTGGGCAGGGAGATTCAGGAGACCAGTGTGGCCGAAGGAGGACAGGATGATGTCAGAGTTGTTGGGTTCAGGAAGGGCTCAACCCAGGGCCTGGTCCTCAACGGGATGTAGTGATGGGTGAGGTATGACAAGAAATAACCTGGTCAAGGACCCCTGGGTAGGACCCTTGGGCAGACAATGGTGGGCTAGTTGCTGAGGAGACAAAGCCCCCAAACCCCTGTGGGTGACACCGCCTACCCTTCTGTCGCTTAGGCTGAGGGCTGCTTTCTCTGTCCTGGCTCTGAGACTGGAGGGTCCTTGTCTCTTGCCCAAGACCCTGTCTAACTGGACTCCCCTTTTCTCCACACAGCTGCCTCTCGAATGATCACCAACAGCCTGAACCGAGACTCTCCTCCTGGCACCTCGCCTAGGCGGCCAGACACCAGCACCTCCAAAATCTCCGTCACAGTGTCCAATAAGATGGCAGCCAAGAGCGCCAAGGCCACTGGTATGAGGACTGGAGTGGGTAGCAGGAGAGACTAGTTATATGGTCAGCACTAGTGGTTAGCATAACTCGGAGGTCCTCTTCCCCATATTATAAGGAGCTTTGAAGGCCAGAGTGGACAGAACATCACCACCCTTCTGGGCCTCTCGTCCTTCATCTATAGATTGGTGGGTGGGAACCCCTGGAGATGGTGCACTTAATCTCAAGGGCACTCGGTAATTGTTAGATGCTGTCAAGTCAGTTATGACTCACAACAACGCTATGTACGACAGATCTCCACCCTGCCCCGTCCTGCGCCATCCCACAATCTTTGCTGTGCTCAAACCCTTTTTTGTAGTCACTGTGTCAGTTTATCTTTTCAAGGATCTTCCCATCCTTTGCTGACCTCTGCTTTTCCACACATAATATCCTCCGAGGACAGGCACCCCTCCTGACAACATCCCCACAGTAGGAGGGGTCTCACCATTGTTGCCTCTTAAGAAGCACCCTGGCTCTACATCTTCTAAGACAGTCTCAGTGGCTCAGCCTTTTAAAACAGATGTTTACTGAACCTCTCACACAGATGCCCAAACCTGTCCTTGATTCCTGAATCAAAGATGAAGAAGTTAACCATGTCCTCTCAGCAGCCAGAGGGATCCTTGGAAACCTTAGATCTGACCTTACCTGTAATCTAGTGGCATCAGATTTCATCTAACTTGAAGAGCAGGGAAGAGGACAGCCCAAAGTTGGTTCTCATGAGGTTGGGTGTCAGGCCTGTCTCCACTTTCCAACTCTTTGGCCAATTCTGACACGCACCAGCCATCGCAGTCTCTTCTCTGCTGGATTTGGTAATTTGTTGCAATGATTTCACAGAACTCATAGACCATACTCACAGTTACATGGATTATTAGGGAAGTAACAAGACCAGCTCAGGAGATAGTTCCTCAGTCAGGACAGCTTCCAATCGAACAGGCTTCTCTTGACCTCCACACTACTGGGGAAAGTGTTATGCCTCTTTAGCTCTGCTGACCAGAGCCCCAAGTCACCCCACTCCACCAGCAAGCCTCCTGCCCAAAGGTGCCCAGCAAGTCCACTCCAGCTATCTAGTGCCTGTCTCCTGGTTCCTGCTGCAGCATCTCACACCATGGTGAATTTAGGAATTTCTCAGCATAGGGATCCTGGCTCCAAAAGCTGTGCTCTTCTCCAGGCTCTTCGTGATGATAGTAGGTCCCCTCAGCCTCTGTGGGAGTGACTCTTTTATAAGCCACCAAGCCCATAAACTGACCCAATCACCCTCAGCAGGCCACAGCCACTTAATCTGCCTCTTTCACACATCTTATTTGCATAGTAAACTATCCAGTCCTTCTACAGATGTGAGTCTTAGCCAATTATCTTGGCAGCACTACAACTCAGGGCCAGGAAGACCTTATAATGAGAAATTGTCTGTACTGCACTATCATACTCTTGTGTTTACCTCTCCAGGTAACTGCTATAATACAGGCAAGGTGCCACCTACAGGGCCTCACAGCACACTGCATGCCACGAATCCCCCACCTTGCTTGCTAGCTCAGCTCCTTTGTGGAAGCTGTGCCTCTGGGATACTCGTCCTCTTTGGTCTTTTCTACTGAAAAGTTGGGGATGTAGCTTTTGTTCTCCCCCTTTCTCCTACGCCCTCCTACGCCTTGGCTGGACTCTTCCCCTCAATAATAATAGTTTAGTATTTATAAGGCACGTGTGGGAGCTGTTACATTTTTTTCTCTTGCCTCTATTTGGCAATCTCTCCTGTGGCTTGTGTGTCTGGAAATACCTCATCCAGCCTGTTGAATTTTGGGTTGTAAGCAAGAAAGTTCAGATACTAAAATGACAGGCAGCCCAGGAGGGACTGGCTCTCTTAGCCCTTGGCTCATTTAAAGGATTCTTTTTTTTTTTTTAATCAAGGTAAAATTTATTTGGGTACAATTTGCCAGTTGCGAAGATAACATTAATTTTAAAAAAGTGAATACATCCAGGAAAACGCTGTTTAGATGGAGCTCTTGAACCTCCTCCCCATCCAGCAGCCTCCCGTCTGAAGGGCTTCTACCTGGTCTGGGGAGTGAGCTGGGTTGTCAAGGACAGAGCTGTGAGGTGGGGGAAGCTGGTGCCTGTCACAGCAGGGAGGTTCCAAGAGCTTTCTGTGACCTCTTCTCCCCCAGGTCTGTGCCTTATGTTGGTTCAGACTCTGCATGCCGTGAGTGGGGAGATGAGGGCGTTCAGCTTCACACCTACATAGAGAGAAAGAGCCCATGTGTGCCCTGGGACCTGGTGTCTGGTGCCTGTTCTGTTCCAGAGGCCCTGACCCCCTCTGCCTCCCTCCCAGCAGCCCTTGCCCGCCAGGAGGTGGAGAGTCTGACTGTCCCTGCCAAGCGGCGCCGAGTCACTGCGGAAATGGAGGGAAAATACATTATCAACATGCCCAAAGGCACCACCCCCCGGACACGCAAGATACTGGAGCAGCAGCAGGCAGCGAAAGGTACAGGTCTGCAGGGTCCTGTGGGACAAAGCCTGTCACAGCTTTGGTCCTAAAGGGTTAGGCCCAGGGGACTGAGATGGTGGCTACAGGGGCGGGGATGCCTATCACTTTGCCTTACCTTCCTGCAGTCAGTGGTGCCTCTTGGCACCTCTTTTCTCAGGGCCAGGGACAAGAACTCAGTGAGGTGCTACCTGGAGGCCAGGTGACACAGGTCTGCTTGGGGAAGGTGCCCAAGGAACGAGACTTGTCACTCTGAGCCTGAGGGGTCTGGTTGAGTGTAAAGCTTGACTTTGTGACTGTGGCTTCATAGCTGGCCTTCGTGGCAATAGGATTATTTTAGAGTATTGTATATGTTTCTGTGGAAAAACACATGATGCAAAAACATACCTGGCACAGACAAACTTTCTTCTCACTCCTGTATCCCCCACGCATGTTGTCAGCCTTTGGCAATGAACATCTGTACAGTCAGTGCCTATGTTATACATGTATGTAAGTGTTCCTTTTTAAGCACAACTTCCTATAGATATTGTGGAACCCTCGTAGCATAGGACATTAAATGCTGGGTAGAGGAGAAAGATGGGAAATCTCCCAGGAAAATTTACAGTCTCAGAAACCCAGCGGAGGGTCCCCCGTGAGTCAGAGTGAGCCGACTGGTGGTGGGTTTTATTGATTTTTTTTATATAGATATTGTGTAATTTTCATCTATTCAGTATACTTAGTCTTTTCATGTTAGTGTTTATAGATCTACTTCATTCCTCTTAAAATTATTGTAAGAATATAGATCACTCACTATTGTAGCCTTTGGGTCAGAATCAACGGACCCTCCAGTGAGTTTTCAGAGGCTAGAAACAGCACAGGAGGAGAGTGTCCCTCTTTCTCCAATGGAGCAACTGGTAGATCTGAACTATCTGCCTTTGGGTTTGCAGTGTAGCTTCTTAACCATTCAGTCACCAGACTCCTTCCAGTAGGTTTTCACAGGGAGTAAATTACATGGAAAGAGATTGCCCATCCTCCTCCCAGAGCAGCTGGTGGATTTGATCTCTGTGCTTTGGATTGGCGGTGCAGCTCCTTACCACTAAGCCACCAAAGCTCTATATAAAGAAAGATGTTTTCGCTGTGAAGTCAGTTCTAACTGAACTATACATGTGAAAAAACACTGAATTGGCAAATATGTAGTATGTATACACACATATATTTATACATACACACACACACATATTTGCTAATCAAACATTTTTCATGTGGACAGTTCTCTACTTGATGCTTTTTCAATGGCTGTTTAGTATCTCCAAAGTATTTATGGAACATTTATGAAATTTATGAAACGTTTTCTGACTAATGGATATTTCATTTGTCTTGAGGGGTGAGGGCTGAAATCATCCATAAGATTTTCAGGGGTTTGTGACCCAAAAACGGTGGCAAGAACAAGCAGGGGCTCAGGATACCCTTTGACATGTACTTAAGGTCTTGATGGGGCACAAAGAGTTTAAATGTCAGCTGTAGTTGATGGTTCCCAGATATGACATTAGCTAGTTGTCAAGGTCAATGTCAGCCAAGAGTAAAACCCCAGAACCTGCCTGGGCCTGGTTTGCTCCTGTTGTACCAGCAGCTTGGGGCTTGGATGGTGCAGGCTGACCACCTCACTTCCTTTGCAGGTCTCCAGAGGACGTCTGTGTTTGACCGCCTCGGTGCTGAGACCAAGGCAGACACAACCACAGGGATTAAGGTGTGTTGTAAGTGGGGTGGCAACTTGGAGTGCCACACTAAATTGTCTCCCCAGTTTTTCATCTTTTCCTCTCCCTGCTCTCCGCCCCTCTGGAGTGTCCTCACTTTCAGGTCCCCTCTTTGCACAGGACACTTTCCATCTGTCTTCTGCCCCTTATCTGGAGGCTTCCTGGATGCTTGCTCTTGATGTCTCTGAGTCCCTCACACTTATTTTGGTCCCAAACAGACTTCAACATCTTCCCCTTCCCCTCAACTTATTCTTCTCTTGGGCCACCCCCCACCCCCCCCATTCCAGGCTGTCACTGAGTCTGATGACAGTTTGTCACCATCTCCTTGGTCACCCCTCGTCTGAACCCTCCCTCCTTCCCTCTTTCCTGCAGCATGAGCTGTCTGTCTGCGTTCTACCTGAACCCTTAGATCTCCCCACTTGCACAGCCCAGAAGGACCCCATGCCCTGGCTTGTTACTGGACTCAAGTTCACTCTCTTTGCTTTGGCCTGTCAGTCCTGTAGGCCCAAAGCCCTGAGCCTGGTCAGGACACATGCCAGAGAGCCAGCTGGCGCAGTAGGCCAAGCAAATTCAACTCTTTGTACCTCAGTTTCCTCGTCTGTGCAAGCCCCACCTCATAGGGCAACTGTGAGGACTAGATGACATCAGGTCCACATGGGACTGGGCCGTCCACGTGCAGTGGGTGACTTTAGATGTCACCATCATCGCCAAGCCCCAGCCATGTTTCCCACCTCTCAACCCCTCCCTCACCAGCTTTCAAGCACTCTGGTTTCTCTTACTCCCTGGTATCTTACCCCGATACTGCATAAAGTGTGTGGTGTGGTGCAAGTGCTCAGTATATACAGTTGTCACACATGCCTTTTCTCTTTGACCTGCGCTTTGGAGCCCAGCTTGAAAGTTGGTGGGAATTCTCCCAACTTTGGTCTTCCATTCTCTAGCACACTGGTCTTCCCAGCATGTACCACTGTCTTCATTCTAGAGTTATTTCTAGTTCATTCCTTTTAAATTTTGTTTTATATTGGTTTGCATACAAAATTTGTATACATTATGTTTCATATAATCTTTTCTATACATTGTGTTTTATAAAATTAATCACCATTGAACTATGCCCCCCCCCTCCCCCAATTACCCTGTCTTTTCAGGTCCCCACCAGATCTTTCTCATTTCATTAACCCCCTCCCTCTGGTTCATTTCTAACAACAGATGTGTCTCCCTCACTGGACTGGAAGCCCCACAAGGGCAGGGACTGGGTCATTACTGTGTCCCCAGCTACAGAATCAAGGCTCAGAGAATATTTGTTGATAAATGACCAAATTGATCTTTTCACTCACATCTATCTTTAGACTTTCACAAATGACATTCCTTCTGCTTGGCACATCCTTTCTGCTGCCCTTCAATTTTCTGACTTCATCTCTGATGTCCTCTCCTCCCAGGAGTTTAGGGAAGGCTCCCAGGCAAGTCTAGGTACATCTTCTCACCTCATCTCCAATGCTTCCTCCCTCCACTGAGAGTTGTGGAAGGATAGTCTGGGCCTGTCTTGATCATGATCACTGCTGCCATGAGACCAATTTCAGAAGCGGCAGCTGTCTTTGAATATATGTACAAATCTATGACTAACATGTCTGTCCTTGACCCCCTACAGCCCACAGGAGTCTTCAGCCGTCTGGGGGCCACCCCAGAGACAGATGAGGATCTGGCTTGGGACAGTGATAACGACAGCAGCAGCTCTGTCCTCCAGTATGCTGGGGTCCTGAAGAAATTGGGCCAGGGTCCAGCTAAGGCCAGACTCCAGCCAGCTCTGACTGTCAAAGCCAAGGCTACCAGCTCGGCAGCTCCTACTGCCACCCCGACACTGCAGCGCCTGGCATTGCCCACTCGCCCTGGGCTGGAGAAGAAGCCAGATTCCCAGTCTAAAGTCAGCATCATCCAGAGACTGGGCAAAGCTGCCCTTGTGCCTGAAGCCCAGGACAGCCAGGTCACCAGCACCAAGAGTAAGTCCTCGGCCAAGGTCAAGGTCACCATTAGGAAGACTCTGGTGGGGCCCTGGGGAAGCAACTCCAGCGAGGGCCTTGGGGCCCAGATGGACCATACAGGATCCGTGAGCGTGTTCAAAAGACTGGGCCACAGGACCTTCTAGCCCTCATGTGGGGCAGGGCACGGGGGCAGAGCCTGGCTGGTGGCCCATCTCCCTACCCCAGCTCTGAGTTCCACAAGTCTTCCTCGAGGGTTTGCACCCCTCCTTGCCAGCTTCTGGATGACACTGTCTCCTTCAGGCACTCAAGCTGGGCCCCACTGTTCTGGGAATTCACCCTGGAAGTTTCTCTGAGTCTGGGATAGCCGCCACAGCCTGGCCTTGCCCATTTGAGGACTTTGCCCTTCTCTCAGCTCCCTCTGTTCTTTCCACTCTAGCTGTGGCCTTAAAGGGCTCACTTGTCTACCTTCCCCAGGGGCTACACCTCTCTCCATCCCTCTACTCCACCAGCAGCATCTGCTGCCTTAAACCCCACCCTACTCCCTCCCTCCATGGGTGTCACATAGAGGGGCTTCTGTCCCCCGAGCCTGCCATCATCCCCCCTCAGTGCTCTGTGCCTCCCTCTGTTGCTTTAATATCTCAGCTTCGCCCTGTCTTCACTCTGTTCATTTCTTTTCTGTTTTCTGTCCCCGTGGCAAGGCCCGACTGTCCGCTGCATCCTGTCCGACCTGCCTGAACCGCCGGCCTCCCAGCGGCCCCCTCGTCGTCGGTGGCATCGAGCCGGCAGAGACTGTTAGCTGCCCACCACCCGCATGCTGGAGGGGTCTCCCTGACCCTGAGCCACACCCAGGGCACCTCAATTTTCCTATCTGGGGCATCTTTTTCTCTCAAAGCCCAGGATGGGGCAATGGGTATGGGCCCTGGGAAGGGGGGCCAGTGCTGAGACAGAATACAACTGCTCTTTTAATATATTTTTGTGACTTTCAAATAGTTTCCCTTCTCTCCTTAAGGATGAGCTTTCCACACCAAGCACAATTTGCGGTTTGGGGTGGCTGGTGCTGGACAGAGTTGGGAGCTTTCTGAAGGTCAAACTCACACACACATAGCCACAGACCTCCAAGGTGAGAGGAGCTCCTCCTCCATTAGGAACAAGCCACCAGCTTCTGTCACACCCCTGTCTTCTGTCACACCCCCATCTCTTGGGCCTTCTCTGTGAGGGGTTTTCAGCTAAGTGATTGTTTGCTTGTGCCTGTATAGCCCCACCTCTATGGCAGACTCTGTTTCTAGTGCCAGGAACCCAGCAATGAATAAGAAAGCCAAGTCCCCACTTCTCTAGTGAGGGAGGAGCGGCAGTGACATAATAGGCAGAGCTATCCGTAGAATCAAAGACTTGACTCAAACTCACTGCCTCCAATTTGGAGCAGACTCATAGCTGACTCTCCAGCGAGTTTTCAAACACTGTAAATCACATGGAGGAGACTGCCCATCTTTCTCTCTTGTTGTCACTAGTGGATTTGAACCAGCCGCTTTACATTAGCAGCACAGTTCCCCTACAGACTCATATAACCCCCAGTAGAGCTCACAGAATCCAAAGGATGGGCAAGAAATCCCCAGAGCCATCTGGTCTTGGGGAATGGGAAAGCCATTCAGAGGGCTGAGCTAGGAATGAGAAGCTGGCTTTGTACCTACCACTCAGGAGGTGAGGCTCCAGACAGAAGGAAGAACCACGGGCGAAGCCCCCGAGGTAAGAGCACAGGACTAGTGTGGCCAGAGTGAAGTGAGCTTGTGACACAGAGGGGGCGGGCAGTTACCAGCTGGTTTGGGCCTGTGGCTACCAGGCTGAGGACTGGATGCAATTCTGAGAACCTGAGGAAGCTCTGGAGGCTGGGGCATAGAGCTATAGGGTCTGAATACCTTATCTGAAAATGACTCTGGCTGCTCAGAGAATAATGAACTGGTGGGATAGTGAGGTAGAAACAGGGAGGAAGCTCCTGGAGTAGCAAGAAATGAAGTTGGCTTGGCATGAACTGGTAGTAATGGGTGTGACTGGCAGATGGGCCCGAGGTGTGTACATGGAGGACACACTGACAGACTGGAAGCTGAGGTCAGGATCATACCTGGATTTGAATCTTGGACATCCAGGAAATGGTGGTGATGGGGGACCAGAAAGGAGGAGCAGTTGAGGAAGGGGGTGTCCTCTTCCATCAGTGCTGAGTGGGAGTTGTCAAGCAGGCTGCAGGGCTCAGGGTGCAGCTGTTCCCAAAGCCATGGGGCTGGTGAGAGGACCCAGGGGGGAGGTGGGGACCTTTCCCCACCTGACAGGAGCAGGCTTGGAGTATGGGGAAAAACTGATGAAGAGGTGACTAGAGCTCAGCCACTTCATTTCTGCTGTCCTGTAATGTCATGCTGGGAGACGACTGGGTTGAGGGGCACAAGAGCCAAGGCTGGATGACCACTGGTTGACTCAAAAGGCTGTTCTGGTCTTTGTGTTCCTAGTGATTTCCTCTGGTCCCACTACAACAGTTAGTTTAGTAACTGCTGGGGTGAATTGTAGGCAATCAGTTACTAAATTGGAAACTTGATAGAGAAACACCTATAGCACACTTAATGTGTAATCCTTTGTGGTACCAGGTAAGTTCTCTTATTGATCTTTATGAGGCCTGGGTTAGGGGAGTGAACCACCAAATGCCCTAACTCAGCTGGCATGTGGCAGGGCTGGGTCTGAGCTCAGGGAGCTGACTCAAAGTGCCTCCCCCTTACCCCTCTCCTGTGCACCCTCAAAGGCAGAGCCCTCTTAGAAACGGTAGTGAGTCTCAAGATAGTAGCTTTTGGACTCTTGAGCTATTTATGTGGTCATGTTGACACTGCCCCTGAGCTGTTCCATGGGAGCACTTGAAGCTTTGGGCAACTGGCCTTGGAGTGTCTTGCCCCAGCTGCCCAGGTGAACCAGAGCAGATAGCTCCATCCAGCTGTTCTGGAGTCAAGAGTGCTTAGCCCATTTGACTTAGCAGATCCCAAAAGTAACACTGAAAACTGTGTGGTGTTTGAACAGATTCACATTTCAAAATTCAGAAGGCTCCACCAGGAAGTCTCTTGTCTTCTAGTCCCCTTTCCCCATGTTCCTCCCCAAGGCCACCAATGTTAGGGGTTCTTGTGCAGTCCTTCCAGGGATATATGTGTGTGTGTGCCCACACCCCAGATATACTCATCTTAACAGCTACTTAACCCAGACTGTTAATAGTTTCTAACTATTACAAGCAGTGTTGCAATTAAATAACCTTGTTCATGTGTGAGATCAATTTGGGGTGAGTCTGAAACACTCCGGTTCTGTTATCTCAGTGCAAATACCAATATAGCAGATCTGAAGTGGGATCTCCCCCAAGACTACTGGGCTTCTCTGGGTGATTTATTTATACATTTACCACCCCGTTCAAAAAAAAAAAAAAGGAATGAAAAGCAGCTAGTCTAATTGGAGGCACGTAGGATCTCTGGTAGTGCTGTGGGTTAAGAGTTTGACTGCTTTCCAAAAGGTTGATGGTTCATACCCACCAGCCACTCCATGGAAGGATAAGGCAGTCTGCACCAGTAAAGATTTATAGCCTTGGGACCCCTATGAGGTAGTTCTGCTCTGTCCTGCAGGGTGGTTGAGTTGGAATTGACACAGAGGCATTAGGTTTTTGGTTTGGGGAAAGCTGGTCAGGGGATGCTAAGAGCTAACACTGATCATAACCTTTGCTCCAGAAAGTACTAAACAGTTTGGTTAAATTAGTGTGCCTGTTGAGTCCTTAGGGCAACACGATGAAAGGAAACTTCCTGTGCCCATCCTATAAATAAATGTGGAAATGGAGGCACAGAGAGCCCAGGGTACCTGCTAACTGAGAGCAAACCTGAACCAGGCCAGGCAGATGGTATGGATGGTAGTCTTGGCCCTGCCATCTCACCCTGATGCCTCACTGATGGGTACTGTCCAAGATGGGAAGAGCAGACTGTCTGTGGCAAGCAGCCAGGGGCCAATGAGATGGTCAGCAAGTTGGGCTTGACCCCTCCTGTAGTGATCTGAGCTGACTTGGCCTTACCTTGCTCTGGCAAACATTTCACGTGTTACAAAGCTCCGTTAACACTGACAATTACTTACCACTCCCACTCTGCCAGTAAGCCTAAGCCCACAGCCTATCTGTGTGGGTTGAGTCAGCTGACTAAGCTCCCTTGGCAAGTGCCCAGAGACACTCATTAGGCTGTAAGTCATAACAGGAAGAGACTGCCCATCTTTGTCTCACAGAGATGCTGCTGGATTAGAACCACCAGCACTCTGCAGCCTTTCCCTTAGTGCAACATGCTATGGACCGCCAGAGCATCTTTCTTTTTCATAGTAATCTCTTTTTAACAGTGATTTTTTTTATTGGGAAAAAACATATTGGGGGTATAAGGAGGTGAGGGTTGGGGGCAGAAGGGTGAGGACGGGCAGGGATGCAGTTGCAGAGCTGCAGAAATTGGTTGGTGGGGGGAAACGGATTTTTTTTTTAGGTACCATTGGATTGGAACCAACTCATAACTGACCCTCCAGCGAGTTTTCTGAGGCAGTAAATCGTATGGGAAGAGATTCCCCTTCTTTCTTCAGTGGAGCAACTGGTAGATTTGAACTATATACCTTTGAGTTAGCAGAGCAACTCTTTACCACTAGGCCACCAGAGAGGCCCTTTTAAATGGTAGACTCTAGTTTTTAGAGTAATTAGGGAATTACAGGGGGCGGGGGAAGATAGTGCTGAGGCTTCTTGTATACATCTAGTTTCCCTCATTATTAAGATCTAGTAGTCTGGTCATTTATTAATGGACCAGTTATTGGTCAATTAAAATTAGCTGCAGCCAAGACAATTCCAACTCATTGTAACCTGATGTGTCGTCAAAGTAGGACTGTGTTAGAGGGTTTTTACTGACTGAGTTTGTTGGATTTATTTTTAATAGTTAAAGACAGGAAAGTTTATTAAGACAGAAATCCTCTCAAGATAAGAGTGGGTTCATCTGAGGAGAGATGAGAAGGGACCAAAGACTGCATCTTAAGAAGTAAAAGAACAGGCTTTTCTTCCAAGGTCCCTGTGGGTGCACTTGAACTGCCAACCCTTTAAAAGTTAGCAGCTAAGTGTATTGACCGTTTGTACCATCCAGAGATTCCATTGACTACAGTTCATAGTCTATTCAGAAGCACCAAGTATAACATAGTTCATTCAGCTGTAATATCTCTTCGGATTCTTCTTGACTGTGGTAGCTCTAATACTGCTTGTTTGTGATGATCACGACAGTCTGGAGCAGTGCTGATCATGTATTTTGTGGGCTGGACCTAAAAAAAAGAGGTGATTTTTCTCATGGTTTTACACTGGGATTGTGTGTTACGGGGAGAGATTTAGGAGCTAACAGTGCCATTCTCATCATGTTTTATCAAGGATACATAGCATTGATGTGATTTATGACTTTGTGTAAAAACAACATGGTAGCAACATCTCTAACATCAGTCATGAAAAACCACCAAGCCCTTATAGGTCGATTTGATGCCTGTAAGGTGGAGGTCTGACATGCCTCTGTCTTCAAAACTTCTTGCCAGTTCTGAAACCAACCATCCCTCTTACAGTCTACTGTGCTATATTTGATAATTCATTGCAGCGGCCACATAGAATGCACAGGCCATACATACAGCTACGGAATTTATTAGGAAGGAAGCAGATTGAGGATATAGTACTTCAGTCAGGCCAGCCTCTTCATAGGCAGGCCTCTCTCTGACCCATGGCCTCACTGCTTGACTTCTTCCCTGCTCAGGCAAGTGTCACAAAGCTTTTTCGCTTTTCCACTCGTAAGTTCCCCAAATCATCTCACTCCATTATCAAGCCTTGGCCTGAAGATGCTTGTCTCTAGTTTCATGAAGAAGCAAACCTAGCTCCCTAGCAAGTGCCTAAAGAAACCCTATTCCACTAGCAGCCATTTGCTTGAGGGCACTCAGTTTTCTCAAGATACAGAGATCAGAAAGCATACCACCCTGTCTAAAACTGGTTAAGGAGTTCCTGTGCAAGGATTTCCAGTCTTAAGGACACACTCTACTCCTGGCTCCTCTTTCTTGATGGTAATGAAGATCCCCTTTCTGCCTCTGGGATAGCTCATTTAAAACTAGTAGGATGCCAAAACTGACCGATCACCATGTTAATGTTCTGTACATCATTTTTATATGGTCCATTCTCACTTTTTAAAAAAAATACTAATTTACAAAATTTGAATACATTTGCTTTTCAGACCAGATTCTTTCAATTTCCCTCACCTCCCCCTCAAATTGTACAATCCCATGATTAATCCACCCTGAACATCTTTATCCCTCAACTTCCACCCTGCTCCCCCCTTGAATCTTCATACTCATTCTACAGTAATGGTTTTATACACTGTTTGTCCTTGTGGGACTGAGTTAGTTCACTCAGCATAATGCTGTCCAGTCCCTCCCAAGTTAGGTAATAATTTACAAAATCATTGCTCCTGTGTGCTGCGTAATACTCAATTGTATAACTGTACCATGATTTCTGAATCTGTTTGATTGTGGTTGGACATCTGGGCCATTTCCATGTTCTTGTGATGGAGAATAATGCAGCTATGAACATTGGTGTACAAATCTCCATTTGTGCCTCCGTTCTCATTTTCTCAGGGTATATTCCAAGCAGTGGAATAGCTGAGTCATATGGAATTTCTATGTTGAACTTTTTGAAGAAGTGCCAAACTGTCTTCCAGAATGGTTGTACCATTTTACAATCCCACCAATAATGTGTAAGAGTTTTTATCTCACCATATCCTCGCCAACATTTATTACTTACTGTCCTGTTAAACTTTGCCACTGCTACTGGAGCAAGGTGGTATCTTATTGTGGTTCTGATTTGCATCTCTTATTGCCAGTGATTTGGAGCATTTAATCATGTGTCTGTTGGCCATATGAATATCTTCCTCTGTGAAAGTTCTTTCCATGTCTTTTGCCCATTTTGTAATTGGCTTATCAGTCTTTTTCTTGTGGAGGTCCAGGAGTATTCTATAAACTTTCATTATGGGACTCTTGTCTGAGATGGTATTACCAAATATTTGTTCCCAGTTGGTAGGTTCTCTTTTCACCCTGTTGGAAAAAGTTTTTTATGTGCACAGGGATTTAATCTTTAGATGGTCTCGTTCATCAATTTTATCCTCTTCAGATTGTGCATTTCTGGCTGTGTTTGGCAGTCTCTTTATACCATAGCTTGATCCCAGTTTGTCTGTTATGAACTTTATGGTTTGGGGCTTTACTCCCAGGTCTCTGATCTACCTTGAGTTGATTTTTGTGTATGGGGTGAGATCAAAATTCTTTTTCAGCTTTCTGCAGATGGAAGTCCAGATTTGCCAGCATCACTTGTTGAAGAGGTTGCCATTTCCCCATTGGGTAGCTTTGATTTCCTTGTGGACTATCAGTTGACCATAGATAGCTGGGTCTATTTCTGCATTCTCAATTCTGTTCCATTGTTCCATCTGTTGTTTTGGATACTACTGCTGTGTAGAGTGTGTGTGTGTGTGTTTTAATTGTTATGTGCTGTCAAATCTGATCTGACTGGCACAGGAGATGACTGCCCTTCCTTCTCCAGGGTAGTATCTGGTGGATTCGAACTGCATTCCTTTGGGATTGCAGTGCAGTTTCTTGCCACTAGGCCACCAGAGCTCCCTTGTATAGTAGATTTTGAGGTCAGGGAGTGCTATGCCTCCCACTTCATTTTTGTTTCTCAGAAGTGTTTTGTTTATTCGGGGACTCCGGCCTTTCCAAATAAATTTGACAGTTTTCCTTTCAGTCTCCTTGAAAAATGAATTTGGTATCTGGATTGAAATTGTGTTGAACATGTAGATTGCTTTTGGTAGGATTGTCATTTTCACAATATTGAGTCTTCTTATCCATGAACAGGACAGAGTTTTCCATTTCTTTAGGCTTTTTATTGTGTCTTGCAGAAATGCTCTGTAGTTTTCTTTGTATAAGGCTTCTGTGTCTCTAGTTAGGTTCACTCCCAAGTATCTCAATTTGTGGTTGGCTGTTGTAAATGGTATTACTTTCTTGATTTCCTTCTCTGAGTTCTCTGTTACTGTAGAGGCATCCTACTGATTTTTGGATATTGATCTTATACCCTAACACTTTTCTAAATTGGCCTGCTAACAGCAGCCAGGAAATCAAGAGATGAATTGCATTGGGAAAGTCGGCTGTGAGGGACCTCTCAAGAGTAATGAAGAGCAATGATGTCAGACTGGAGACTAAGGTGCGCCTGATCCGGGCTGTAGTCTTCGCAATTACGTGCTATGCATCAGAGAGTTGGACAGTGACTAGGGTTGATAGAAAGAGAATTGATGCCTTTGAGCTGTGGTGCTGGAGAAGAGTGTTGAATATCCCATGGACTGCTAGGAGAACAAATAGGTTTGTCCTGGAGAGGGTGAAGCCAGAATGTTCCCTGGAGTCAAGGATTCTGAAGCTTCGTCTGACATATTTTGGGCATGTTGCAAGGAGGGACTGGTCCTTGGAGAGGGACATCATGTTTGGCAGAGTGGAGGGGCGGCGAAGGAGAAGAAGACCTTCAATGAGATGGATCGATTCTGTGACTAGAGAGGTAGGAATAAGTGCATTTGAGATGGCTAGGTTGGCACAGGGTAGAAGAGTGTATAGAGCCCTTGTACATAGGGTCGCTATGAGTCGCAAGCGACTTGATGGCACATAACAACAACAATTCTAACAATTTTTTTTGTTGAGTCTTTGGGGGTTTCTGTGTATACGGTCATATCATCGACATTTAGCAACAGTTTAACCATCTCTTTGCCTCTCTGGATGCTTTTTATTTCCTTCTCTTGTCATACTGCCCTTACAAGCACTTTCAATACAATATTGAATAGAAGTCTCACAGCTTTTCTTTTTTTATCAGCAGCCCTTTCATGGCTGGGGCTTTGTATTTGGGGTATCTTTGACCTAGAAATCAGGCTGCTTTTTTCCCCTTTTCTTTCTTATAAGCAACTCTTTGATTGGGCCTCTTTATTTGGGCCATTTTTAACACACATGTCAGGCCTTTAGGATCAGTAGGCCTTGTGTGAAGCACCAGTATCAAAGATTTAGCAGAGACTTCTATGTCACCTTAATAGCCACATCTAGGATGTTACCCCACCATGCCAGGTGTGAGTCACAGCCGGTACACATCAACACCCTCCCAGGAGCACATCCTGACACATCTACACAGGCTTTAATGGCATCTAGTAACATGATATTCATATGCCTGATTTTCTATTAGAGGTACAACACTAATTTGTCAGTTTGTTGTATCAAGGTAAGTAATTCTTTTGATTAGTATGGCACCTGTCTGTCAGTTTGCTGTGCTGTGTTAATTTGTGGGTTGCTGAAAGCTATGCTACCACTGTGTCAGATGCCTCAAGGGTCATCCATTGTGGGCAGGTTTTAATAGAGCTCCCAGATTAAGACAGACTAGGTAGTAGGATTGTCCATCCACTTCTTAAATAGCAGGCCTTGGAAAACCCTATGAACAGTAAAGGAACATGGATGGTAGGCCACAGGTTGGAAGTCAATCAGAATGTGGAAAAATAGAGGAGTGATAGGGAATGGCAAAGGACACACCGACAAAGGAGATTAATCAGAACTGACTTTGACAAGCACTGTGGCAATTGGACAATTAAAACA
>NW_006400052.1:413550-430044 GCF_000299155.1 Elephantulus edwardii | reverse complement strand
GGAGGGTAGAGAGAATAGTGCAACAATGAATGAGTGGAAGCCCAAAATCTCTGTAAATGTTTATGAAAATTAATAAAATATAATTACAGGAAAAAAAAAGAATGTGGAAAAATAGCAAACGTCCTCTAATAATTGGAACATGAAATGTACAAAACACGAGTGTTGGAAAGCTAGAAGTTGTGAAAAATGAAAACACATGAGCATCAACATTCTAGATGAGATGAGTGGCTTTGGCCCCTTTGAACCAATCACATAGTATACCATGATGAGAATGAAGAAGGAAGAATGTTATTGCATTCATAGTTTAAAAAGACAGTTTCAAGTTCTATCCTGAAATACAATGTCATACAAGGAAGACCTGTTAATATGACTATTATTAAAATATACATGCCTATGACTAAAGACAAAGAGGAGGAAATTGAAAATTTTTACAAATCTTGCAGCAGTCCAAAATTGACCAAATATAATAAAGATGTGTTAATGATAACTGGTGACTGGAATGCTAAAGTTGGAAACAATGAAGAAGGAATGGAATTTGTAAAGTATGGACTTGGTGACAGAATTTAAGCTGGAAATAGAATGATTGAACTTTATATGTCCAATGATTCATTCATCACAGATACCTTTTTAAGAAAACACAAAGGATGACTTTGCACATGGACATCACCTGATGTGAAGGAATCCATGGAGAGAGCGAAAGGTCTTTACAAAGATAGAAGAGAAAGAAAAACTGAAATAGATGTTAGAAGAGACTCTGAAAATCGTACTAGAGCACCGAGAAGCCAAAACAAAGGGTAAACATGCTGAAGTAAAAATCTGAACCGAAGATTTCAAAGGGCAGCTTGAAAAGAAAGCAAAGAATGTGTAGAGAGCTGGAATTGGAGAATAAAAAGAGAAGAACTTGCTCTGCATTTCTCAAGCTGAGAAAATGGAAAAATTTAAGCCTTGAGTTGCAATATTGAAAGATGCTATGGCTCTGTCTTTTCTGCACTAGGAGCAGCTTTCCTGCAACAGCCCCTCATCCTCTTAAATGTATGTTTGCACCAAGTTTGTCTCCATACCTTCCCTGGTCAGGAGTGCCTCTCAGCTGCTGAGTCGTTTATTCTGCAGTGCCACTGAAACAACCAGAGACACTAACAGAGGAGAACTTCAGTTGCTGGACAGCCCCATGTTCCTTGATTTCATTTATCCCTAGCCGCAGCTTCCAAACCAGCATCATCTCAAGGGATATTGACCAAGTTCATTGGGGCAGGGGCTGCCACAGTAGGAGTGGCTGGCTCTGGAGCTGGGATTGTGACTGTGTTTGGGAGTCTCACCATTGGTTATGCCAGGAATCCTCCTCTAAAGCAGCAGCTCTTCTCCTTTGCCATTCTGGGCTTTTCCATCTTATTGGCCATGGGGCTCCATTGCCTGATGGTGACGTTTCTGATGCTTTGTGCCATGTGAAGGAGCCGTCTCAATGATTTTCTCCCCCCTGTATCCCATCTACCATATTATATGTTCTTTTCCCTGTATCTCACAGTGGCTCAGGGTTTGACTGAGGGAAGAGAAACAAATACTGTATTAATAAGATTTTTTAAAAAAGAAAGAAGGAAAGATGCTATGGGCAAAAAATTGAATGATCAAGGAAGCATCAAAAGATGGCGGGACTACATAGTGTCACTGTACCAGAAAGAATTGACTGACACTGAAAAATTTTCAGGTAGCACCATATGAATAAGAGACAGTGGTAAGGAAAGGAGAAGTTGAAACTGCACTGAAGGCATTGACAAAAAATAGGGCCCCAGGAATCAATGAGATACCAACTGACATGTTTCAACTAACAGATGCAGATGTGATCAGTTTATGCTAAGAAATTTGGAGGGCAGCTTTCTGGCTCGCTAACTGAAGGAAAGGTCATCCAACTGAATGTAGAATCTATCAAACAATATCAATATCACATGTAAGCAAAATACTGCTGAAGATCATTAAAAAATGGCAAGAACAGTATATAGATGGGGAACCACCAGAAGTTCAAACAGGATTTAGAAGAGGCCATGGCACCAGTGATATCATTGCTGATGTCAGATGGACCCTGGCTGAAAGTAAAGAATACCACCAGATGCTCACAGGGAAGGAGGGACAATCTTCTCCTGTACCAGTCAGATCTGATTTGACGGTACACGCACAGAAAAATAATAAAATTTTAAAAAAAAGAAAGTAAAGAATACCAAAAGAAATGTCTATTTATGCTTTTTTGACTATGCAAAGGCATTTCACTGTGTGCATCATAACAAATTATGGCTAACACTGAGAAGAATAGGAATCCCAGAACACTTAATTGTACTTAAGTGAAACCTATACCTAGAACAAGAGGCTGGTGTGCAAATAGAGCAAGGGAACAAACACTACATGGTTTAAAATTAAGGAGTGGGGCGCGTGCTTCCAATCTACCAGATACTTCACTGGAGAAGGGCGGGCATTCTCCTATGCCAGTCAGATCCGATTCAGTGGCACACAACAAGTTAAAAAAAATAATTAAGGAGTGGGTCAAGACTGTATCCTCTTGCCATACCTATTCAATCTGTATGATGAGCAAATTATTTAAGCAGCTGGACTCTGTAAAGAAGTATGTGGCATCAGGATCAGAGGAAGACTCATCAGTAACCTGCATTATGCAGATACAACCTTGCTGAAAGTGAGGTGGACTTGAAGCATGTGCTTCAGAAGATCACAGAATACAGATTTCAATATGGATTGCATTTCAACATAAAACAAAAATTCTTACCACTGGACCAATAGGCAACATCATCCTGAAGAAAAGATTGAAGTTGTCAATTATTTCATCTTTCTTGGATGCACAGTAACCCCCTGGTACTAGCAGTCTGGGGCCTCTCTAAATTATTAAGGAGCAATGATGTCAGTTTGAGGACTAAAGTGTGCCTGATTCAGGCCATGGTCTTTTCAGTCACTTGCTATACATCTGAGAGCTAGACAGTAAGTAAGGATGACAGAGGAACTGATGCCTTTGAGCAGTGGTGTTGGAGAAGAGACTGAATATCCCATGGACTGCCAAAAGAACAAACAAATATGTCTTGGAGAAAGTACAGCCAGAGTGCTCTTTGAAGGAAAAGATGATAAAGCCTTGTATCACATACTTCAGGAATGTTACTAGAGGAGGCTATTCCTTGGAGAGGGACATCATGGTTGGGAAGGTGTAGGCTCAGCAAAAGAGAGGAGACCCTTACCCAGACGGATTGACACAGTGACTGCTGCATTAGGCTTGAGTGTGTCAGAATATGTGAACATGGCATAGGGTCGCTGTGGGTCGTATTCTACTTGATGACAGCTAAGAAAAACAACACCCACAACAATGCCCTGCCCCTTATTCATATTAACAAGATGCCCAATGCTCTGAAGGGCCACTCAGTCATTTCAAAGACGGGAGGAAGAGAAGACCAAGACAGGTATCAGAAGAGAGTATGAATATTGCATTATAACACCAAGAAACCAAAGCAAAGGGAAGAAATCAAGAAGTTAAGGAATTGAACAGACGATTTCAAAGGGCAGTGCAGCAAGAAAAAGCAGAGTATTACAATGAAATGTGCAAAAAGCTGGAATCAGAAAATCAGAAGGGCCAAATTTGCTTGGCATTTCTTTCTCTTTTTTCTTGGCATTTCTTTTCTTTTTTTTCAAATCCAGGCAGAGCACACACCAGTTTATTTTGAAATGCAACACAGATCAGTGTTTTATGAATACAACTTAGTACTACATTAACAGTACCAGGTAAAAACAGGGCATTTTTTAAGCCGAAGGAACTGAAGAACAAGTTTAAGCCTTGAGTTGGAATACTTAAGAATGCTCTGGGCAGTATATTAAATGATCCAGGAAGCATTAAAAGAATATGGAAGGATTATACAGAGTCACTGTACCAAAAAGAACTGTATGACTCAGAAGAATTTCATGAAACAACATATGATCAAGAGCCTGTGGTGATGAAGGAGGAAGTTCAAGCTGTTCTGAAGGAATTGGCAAAAAACAAGGCCCCAGGAACTAATGGCATACCAATTGACATTTGTATTTCAACAAGCATGCTGCCCTGGATGGGCTCACCACATTGTGCCAAGAAATTTGTAGAACCACCACCTCACCAACTAAATGGAAGGGGACATTATGCATCCAAGTCTGTATTTCTTCCCATTCTAAGAAAAGGTAACCCTAGCAACCCAGATTGCACAGATGAAGTTGTCTCAGACTTTGAAGATTGCCTAGCACCCTTTGCAGGAGACCCAGGACTTGGGCCTGAGCAATTATGGACAGCCGTAGGAAGGCAAAACAGTTGTGTGTTCCTCCCCGAGGATTTCGATCTGAGCAGATCTGTAGCTGGGCCGGCTTTTAACAAGATTAGGAGAGAGGGAATGACAGGAACTGATGCTGATGGACTGGGGAGTGCTGAGCACCTTGGGGCAGACAGATGACTGGAGCTCAGTCCAGTTCTGGATTGTGGTCTCCAATTTCTTGCGTCAGAGTGGCCAGCATGAGAGCCACCTGCATGTCCTGCACTTGACAGCACTGGGCTACATGCTGTATGGACTATGGCCAGAGAAACAACAGCATATCAGTAATTGGGAGGTTAGCCTAGCAGCCCTCTTCCTGGACAACCTGCCTCTCCAGTGTTCTGAGGAACAGCTGGAGGTTCTGGCCCAGCTCCTTACTGAAATTTGCACGATAGCAGCTGGAATCCCAGACGTCGCTCTGTCAGCACTGCTGCAATGACAGATTCAGAGTCTTCCCTCACTCGCCATTTCTGTCATCCCTGCTCCTATATGTGGAACAGATCATCCAGGAGGCTGGGGTCTGAGAAAGAATGTGGCAACAGGATTGGAGGAAGACTCATCTGGGTTATGCAAATGATACAACCTTGCTTGCCAGGACCTTAGACATTTGCTGCAGAAGGTCATGGACTTCAGCCTTCAATATGAATTGAAATTCAACATCAAGAAAACAAAGATTCTCACCACCAGGCCAATTGGCAGCACCATGAGGGACGGTGAAGAGATTGAGATTGTTAACAGCTTCAGCGTGCTTGACTCCACAATCAACATTTTTGGTATCAGCAGCCAGGAAATCAAAAGATGAATTGTATTGGGAAAATCTGCTATCAGGGACCTCTCCAGAGTAGAGAAGAGCAACAATGTTGGTCTAGAGACTAAGGTGTGCCTGACCCAGGCTATGGTCATTGCAACTACTTGGTATACATCAGAAAGTTGGACAATGACTAAAGATGATAGAAGAATTGATGCCTTTGAGCTGTGGTGCTGGAGAAGAGTATTGAGTATACCATGGACTGCTAGGAGAACAAATAGGTTCATATTGGAGAAGGTGAAGCCAGGCTGCTCCTTAAAGACAAGGATTTTGAAGCTCTATCTGACATACTATGGGCATGTTGGAAGGAGGGACCAGTCCTTGGAGAGGGACATCATGCTTGAGAGGCTGGAGGGACAGTGCAAGAGAGGAAGACCCTGGGATGAAGTGGGACTGAGATAATGGGGGTAGGTATGTCAGACAACAAGATATGTCAGATACAATGAGGCTTGCTCAAAATAGAGCAAGGTTAAAAACTGTTGTACGTAGCGTCGCTATGAGTTAGTTGCAAGTGACTTGACGTCATATAAAAACAATTATTTATATCTGAAAGTTTAGACACTGCAGCTTTCAATATGGTTTTCATCTTAAACATCAAGAAAACAAAAATCCTTGCCAATGGACTGATAGGCAACATCTAGATGGAATGAGAAAAGACTGATACTGTCAACAACTTCATCTTACTTGGATCTACAATCAGTACACTTGGTACTGGCAGTCAGATTTGGAAACTTATCGTACTCAGAGTCTGCAGTCAGAAACCTCTCCAAATTATTGAGGTGTAATGATGTCATTTTGAGGACTAAAGTGCACCTGATTCAAGCCATGGTCTTTTCAGTCACTATGCATCTGAGAGCTGGACAATGAGTAAGGATGATAGAAGATGAAATCATGCCTTTGAACTGTGGTGTTGAAAAAGAGTGCTGAATATCCCATGAGCTGCCAAAAGAACAAACAGATATGTCTTGGAGAAGATGGAGCCAAAATACTCCTTGGAGGAAAAGATGATGAAGCTTTGTCTCACATACTTTGGGTATGTTAGTAGGAGAGGCTATTTCTTGGAGAGGGACATCATGCTTGGGAAGGTTGTGAAAGAAGAAAACACTCATCCGGGTAGGTGTTTTGACACAGTGACTGTTGACTGAGGCCATAAAATTGAGTGTCAGAGACTGTGAAGATGGCATGGGATAGCACAGTATTCCTTATCTGTTCATACGATCCCTGTAAGTCCTACCTGAGAGCACCTAACAACAACCCAGTCATTTACTGATAATTACAAAGGCATTGTAATGGTAATCGCTCACATGTGATTTACAACCTTAGAAACTCAATGGAAGGTCAGCTCAGCTTTGAGCCAATGAGTCTTTCAAAAATAAGACAATGACTTAAAAAGTAACTTACTGCACAGCACTTTGTTGTCAGTGTGATTGATGTTGATCTTGATCACCTGGCTGAGGTACTGTTTGCAGGTTTCTCCACAGTGCAATATATGTTATATTAAATTATATAATAATGCTTGTTATCACTCATCTCTCCCCTTTCCCATACTGCACTCTTAGGAAGGACTTTGCTGTGCACAGCCCACACCTAAACACACTGGATGATTATGTTTTGATTCCTTGAGCGCAGAGTATCTGCATACGTTATTTGGACTTGTGCATGGGAGATTAGATTTGTCTCCTCATTTATTAATCATTTCCATCACTATGGACTCAAAGATATTTCTATTTGGGATTATTTTGGCTATTTGGTTATACACCTTGTTCCATCATTAGTCATTGGGAGCACTTTGAGTAGTTCGTGTGTCTTTTGACATACTTCTTTTAGAAACGCAATGGGTTTTTTAGTATAGGGTCTTTCTGAGCTTTATGAAAATGACACAACCCTGCTTGCTGAAACAGAGGAGGAGCTGAAGCACTTGTTGCGCAGGTCAAGGACTACAGCCTTCAATATGGATTGAAGCTCAATATCAAGAAAACAGATTCTTACTGGGCCAATTGGCAGCATCATGATAGATGGTGAAGAGATTGAGATTGTTCACAGCTTTAGATTGCTTGGCTCCACATCAACACTCTTGGTACTAGCAACCAGGAAATTAAAAGACGAACTGTGTTGGGAAAGTCTGCTGTCAGAGATCTCTTTAAAGTACTGAAGAGCAAAGATGTCAGTCTGGAGACTAAGGTGCACCTGATCCAGGCCAGAGTCTTTGCAATTACTTGCTATGTATCACAAAGCTGGACAATGACTAGGGATGACAGAAGGAATACTGATGCCTTTAGCTGTGGTGCTGGAGAAGAGTATTGAATATACCATCGACTGCTAGGAGAACAAATAGGTTTGTTCTGGAGAGGGTGAAGCCAGGCTGCTCCTTGGAGGTAAGGATTCATCTGACATACTTTGGACATATTGCAAGGTGGTATCAGTTCTTGGAGAGGGACGACATGCTTGGGAGGGTGGAGGGGCAGCGCAGGAGAGGAAGACCCTTGATGAGATGGATTGATTCAGTGACTCGGGAAATGAGGGTGGGTGTGTCAGAATAAGATTGGCAAAGGATAGAGCAGGGTTTAGGGCTATTGTATATAGGGTCGCTGTCAGTCTAAGGTGACTCACTGGCACATAACAACAACTTGATTACACTGTTGTTTAGTGTATAATGTCAGGCTGTTAATCAAAAGCTCAGAAGTTCAGATCCACCAGCTGCCCCACGGAGTGGAAGTTTCCTCCTGTGAAGACTCACAGCCTCAGAAACCTGATGGAAGATCGCTATGAGTTGGAACCAACTCGCAGTGGCAGCAGATTTTATGTTTTATAGCCTTGGGTTTACAGTTCTGCCAAAATTGATTGGGTGCCACCTGCCCTATGTTTGGTCTATTTTAAGTACCTTGCAGTGACTGATCTGTTTACTATGCAAATAGCATACATATAACCAGCCAATAGGATTGCAAGAACTGGTCAAGTGTGTCCCAGCTGGGAAGGCCATGTTTTGAAATGCCAAGGCATGCTAACAGCTAAGTTGGCAGATCTCTTCGGAGTGAGAGAGGCAATAGGAGAGAGAGGGAACCTCCTACAACGAGTATAGTACATATCAAGCATTTTAATGCTGAAGATGGTTCACGACAAGACAGCAGTATGAAGAGAGATAAGCATCTTTGGGCAGGAGGGTTGGTGGCTGAGGGGGGTGCCTTCAGGTGCTCATTGGAGTTCCAAAAGAATTAATACTTGCCTGAGTTCTCAGAAGTCAGAGAAGTGATTGCTGGTGGACACACCAGAAAACTGCTGACAGCAGTCATGGCTGGGAGTTGCCTGGTTGATGAAATTGATAGTTGATACTGATCCCTAGTTGTAGCCCATTACTTCTCTAATAAACCTCATACATGTGAATATGGTCTGTGAGTTCTGGTTGGCCATTGCAACAAATTATTAAACCCAGCAGAAATAGCTGGTGTCAGGAACAGTAAAAAAGTGCAGGTTTGTTGGATTTCCACTTAACAGTGACCAACTTTGTGCTGAGTTCAGCTTCTGTATTGCACCCTCCCATCCCCTCCCCCCCCTTTAAAAAAAAAAACTTAACAACCACTTATTTTTTTTTTTTACTTCCTGGAATTATAAAACTATTCTTCAGGCTTATCTTTTTTCTTTAGTGAAAGTTTACAAATTATTGATTTTTCATTCATTCATTCATTCATGTGCATTGTTTTATGATGTTAATCACAATGGAATAATGTTAATGGGAGAGCTCTAGCCACCTAGTGGCAAAAAGCTGTGCTGCAATCCCAAAAGCATAAAGTTCAAGGATAGGCAAACCATACAAAATTCAAAGGTATTAAAAAAAACCAACTACAATAAGATTGTTTTATGACCAATAGGAAAAAATTTTCTAGTCTCATAATACCATATGCTGAGAAAGATTTACAGTTATAAGAATCTGAACACCACTAATGGAATGTAAGTTGGTAGCTACCATTTCTGGTAGTTTGTGGTGAAGTCGAAGTGTTGATGTGTTGTTGATTGCCGTTGAGTCGAGCATGACTCATAGCGATCCTATGAACAAAAGACCTGAAGCCTTTCTATAACTGTCTTCATTTCTCAAAATCATCCAAATGTCCATCAACTGGAGAATAGATCACTCACTGTTACCAGGTTTATGAGGCTGTAAATCCTAACAGGAAGAGAGTGCCCTTCAGCTGATGGTTGTGAGGTCATAAGGATTAGACAAGTTGATTTGTATGATGGGCTTAAAACAGTATTATTACCTAACTTGATCTCTGAAATAGATATTTTCAGCCTCAGTGTTAGTACCATCATTCAAAGAGCCACTTAGTAGCACTATAACCAAGCCCAAATTAAACCCACTGCCACTGAGACAACTGCAATTCCCAGTGAGCCCCACTTGGCGTCTGGGGCTCTCAAACGTCATAGGAGACTTCCTCATCTTTCTCCCTCTGAGCAGGTGGTGGCTTTGAACTGCTAGTCTTTTGATTAATGGTCCAAAATGTAACCCACTACGCTACCAAAGATTCTGACTTTTTTTTTTTAACCAAGGCTGTGAAAAAGGAAATGTTCGGGTAGCTTTAAAAAAAAAAATAATTTGGCGAGCTCTGGTGGCCTAGTGGTAGGAAACTGCACTGCAATCCCAGAGGTGTGCGGTTCAAATCCACCAGATGCTCTGCTGAAGAAGGAGGAACAATCGCCTCCTGTACCAGTCAGATCCAATTTGACGGTACACACATAAAAAAAAAAGAATAAATAAATAAATAATTTGCAAATATAAAGAAAAGTAGCAAGAATGGTACTTGATGGTACACAACAAACAACAGCAAGAATAGGACAAGAGATGCTTGATATATATATCCAGATTTGCTAATTTTTCACAATTTGTCCCACTTGTATTTCTTTTTTTATTGTGACTTGAATGAAGTTTACAGGATCTGTTGGGTTCCCCCCCATTTATGTTTTATGGCATTAATCTCAAAATGTAACTCTTCCCACTTCCTCCCTGTGACTCTCTTCTATCCTAGCCCTTCCTACCCTCCGTCCTTTGATCTCATTTTGTTGGCTGTTCTGAAGAATGAGCACCTCTCTGGTATATTAACCTAGCTATCATTTGACTTACAGGTGAGCCACAGGGGTGAATCTTATTCTAGCCATTAAGGGTAACCAAGGAACCTAGTGGATAAGAAGTTGTGTTGCCAATCCAAAGGCAGGCTGTTCAAATCCACCAGCTGCTCTGAGGGAGTAAGATGAACAGTCTCCTCCTGTGCAGCTTACAGCCTCTGCAAATCCACTGGCGTGTCAGCTGCGCTGGTTCTGACTCCACAGCAATGACTGACTTAACTAAAAGACACAGTATTGGGGCTTTCACCAGTTTCTACTGGACCAGTAAGGCTGGCTGTTGTAATATTTTTGTGTTTTGTTGCACATTTTTTTTACCCCCTCTATTGAGGACCTTCTATGATGATCCCTTTCTGAGCAGTCAGCAATAGCCCCAGCTGGTTCTTCTGGTCTAGGGGACTGGAGGTTGAGGGGGGCTTTTTCCATTCGTCATCCTTGATTTTCTTCCCTCTTCTTGGTGCCAGATGAGAAAGACCAATAATCACGCGCATCGTTCCTTTCCCCTCCTTCTCTCATCATTCATCTTACAGTTCCCTCTTCTTTTCTCCTGGAAAAAGTGCACATTGTTTGCCATGTGTCATCCAGTCAGAACCAACTCATAGCTGACCTTCCAGTGGATTTTCAGAGGCTGAAAATTACAGGGTAGACTGTCCATCTTTCTCCTTCTTATTTGCTAGTGGATCCAGACCACCTGCCTTTGGCCTGGCAGCACAACTTACTACTTGGCCATCAGAACTCCCAGATAAGTGTATATAATATAAAAACATACTATATTGGTTGGGTTGTTGTTTTTTTTTTTATTTAAGCCTCTTGTTTAGAGTCAACAAGACCTTGGGGAGGGCCTTTGTATTTGAAGTCAGTTGTTATATTTTGGAGAAACATTCTTCTAAGTGGTACAACACTCTTGTCAATATGCTGTACTGTGGTAACCTGGCTTTGCTTTGATGCGGAACCTTGTGCCATTGGGGTGTCAAATGCCATAACGGTTACCCATGGTGGACACTGGTGGAGCTCCCAGAATGAGGTTTGGAGGCAGGAGTGGTATCCACTTCCTAAACAATTTGCCTCTGGAAATTCTATGAACTTTGATAAATGACAATAGTTACAGAAAGGCTTCAAGGCCTTTTGTTCATAGGGTAGCTATGTGCTGTGCTCGACTCAGTGGCAATCAACACAACACATGCCTATTGATTTTTTTAAAACCATTTGAGTGTTACTCTGCCTCTTTTACCTCTACTTCTACATATATTTTCTAAAAGCAAGAGCATTCTCTCACCTGAGACTGTACAGCTCTCACAATCAAGAAATGCAGCATGGGATCTGATGCTATTATCTCACCCACAGCCCACATTTCACTTTTCTAAATTATCCCAATGAGATTCTTTACTGTCATTCCCTCCTTCTCCCCCCGAGTCCTGCAGTTTGAACTCACCAGCTGCTCCTTGGGAGAAAGATGGGCAAGCTCCTCCTGGATTGATTTACTGCCTCTGAAAACCCACTGGAGGGGCAGCGGTGGCATCCAACCACCACCCTACCTCACGTTTTATCTCAGGAACACCTGTTTCACTCATGTTGCAACAGCTGCACAAACTCATTGTCATCCAGTTCATTCCCACTCAACAGCAGCCCTGCAGAACTGAACAGAAGGAGGGTTACAGGTGTTGACTGCCACGTGTTTGTCCTATGGTTTCAAACCACTGATCTTTTGATTGGCACTTCAGTGCTTTTGTTTTAATCACTGCATCAGCAGGGCTCCTAGTTAATAGTCACAAAACCCAAACCCAGTGCCATCAAGTTCATTCTGACACTCCCCACAAGGACAGAGCTGAATGGTCCCTAGAGGTTTCCAAGGCTGTTAAAACTTGACGTTTTTCTCCTGTGGGCTTGAACTTGTTGTTTAGCCATTTGCCTAGGATTTTGACCACTAAATTCTCCCGTGTACCTAGTAACAGCCAAATGTTCTCCAAAATGCTCAAGGCAAGATGCCTCCCGGTCATAGTAAGGTTCTCTCAGGGATAGCCAGGCCATATGGCGCCATCTTGTGGTCAGAAGTGTGACTAATGTTAAATCATCTAGTTTGGACTTCTGAAATTGTTGTTTTTAATGATGTAGAAAGGAGGGGGGAAAGTTGATGGTATTTACAGGATCTCTTTTTTTTAGATTTAATTTCTTTTCCAAATTAATTTTAGTGAAAGTTTACAGAGACTTAGGGTTTCCAGTCATTCATTGTTGCACTTTTCTCCTTACCCACTCCCTTCCCCCCAATTCACTCTTCTTGAAAAAGAAAAACTCGTTCATTGTTATGCAGTCCCTCCCCCCAAGTCCCCTCCACTATGCAGCCTTCACTCTGGGCTTCTGTAATGACAAGTATACCCATTCATATGTCCCTTTTAAACAGTTTTCTCCCTCATCTGTTTCAATGCAGTATATCCCTCAACCCCATGTGAGTTCCGTTTTACAACAGTGGTCCTATGCAATATTTGTCCTTTTGTGACTGAGATATTACACTCAGTATAATGTCCTCCAGGGTCACCCATTTTGCATAATATTTCATGAGTTCCTTATTTTTCAAGGCTGCATAGTATTCCAGTGTGTGAATGTACCAGATCTTCTCTATCCATTCGTTTGTTGATGGTCACTTGGGTGTAGCCGCAATAAACATGGGTGTGCATAGGATTCCATTTTTTAAAAAAATTAATTTTAATGAAAGTTTACAGAAACTTTGGATTTCCATTCATTCATTGTTGTACCTTTCTCCCTGCCTACCCCAGGATTCCATTTTTTGTTAATAATACAGGAAACTATGTTTTAAATACTTCACTGTTTCAAATCCACATAACAGACCTCAGCACAAAATAGGACTTCACTGTTGCAAATCTGAACCTACAGAGGGTAAGCCCAGTGCTGTGATTAAAAGGTGGGTTTAGACTGGGACGTCCAGCTGGGAATGGGTCTGGTGGCCAAACATTCTAGCTGTGTGATCCTTGATAACAGACACCCCCTCTCAACCCATGTTTTCCCCACCCCATTGCTATTTGGTTTTAGATCATGACAGTTCCTTATTGGCTTTTCAAGACTATGTAAATCTCAAGCTGGACAATGAATGAGGAAGACCGAAGAATGGACACCTTTGAATTGTGAAGAATGTTGAAGATCCTGTGGATTGCCAAAAGAATAAACGAACATGTCTCGGGGAAGCGGAACCAGGGTGCTTCCACACAGGCGAGGAGGGTGAAAAGTTGTTTCAGATACTTGGGCATGTTTTAGGGCATGTTTTGGGGAAAGGTGGAGATCAGGGAAAGAGAGGAAGACCCTCAACAAGATGGACTGACACAGTGACTGTAACAATGTGCTTAAGCATATCAGAGATGGTGAGGAGGGTGTGGAATAGGACAAGCTGTGGTGCGTCGGGCCGCCCAGTGTTGTTCACTGGTTGGTTCATGGTTGACACAATGGCACCTGACGATCACAACACATCTTTTTTTAATAATTTTAATGAAAGTTTACAGAGACTTAGGGTTTCCAGTCATTATCGTACTTTTCTACCCCCCTCCCGCCCCAATTTAAAGGAAAGAAAAACTCCTTCATTGTTATGCAATCCCTGCCCCCAAGTCCGCTCCTCTGTGCAGCCTTCACTCTGGGCTTCTGTAATGACAAGAATACTCATTCTTATGTCCCTTTTAAACAATTGCCTCCCTCATCTGTTTCAATGCAGTACACGTCATCCCCCCCCTCCTTTTCTGTCTTCCCTAAACCCTGATGTCAGTCCCTCTGAACAACAGTGGCATTGTGCAGTATTTATCCTTTTATGACTGAGATATTTCACTCAGCATAATGTCCTCCATAGTCACCCATTTTCCATAATAGTTCATGAGTTCCTTGTTTTTCAATGCTGCATAGTATTCCATTGTATGAATATACCACAGCTTCTCTATCCATTCTTTTGTTGATGGAATAACAACAAATCTTAAAGGGAGGAGACTGCCTCATTGTTCTCCCAAGCAGCAGCTAGTGGTCTTAAAGTGCTGAACTTTTAGTTACAAACAACACTTAACTCTCCTATGCTATTAGAGTGGTATCTACTCACAGTATTTATCAAGGTTATATGTATAACTGCTAGAAGTTTGTCTGCTTTGTGGGCAATGAGATTTTTTAGTGAGAGCTGATGGTTGTTGACCCATGGATGACAGAATGAAACACCGTACAATCCTGCACTATTCTCACAATTGCTGCTGTGCGGAGTTCATTGTTGCTGCAGCCACTGTGCCAACCCATCTTGTTGAGAAAAGGCTAAGAAATTTGTTCCTCAACTCTTTATGGGCAAACAAGTTCAGGTCTAGAATAAAAATCAGACTGGTGCAAGAGCCTTAAACATCTTATTCAAAAGCCCATTTATTTGTTAATTTGCCAGGTATTTCTTGATTCTCAAGTTCCAGCTATGTGCACAGCATTGTTTTAAGTGCTGTGGAGCCCTAGGCAAGGTCTTTACTGACTTGGAATTTATATTCTGGTGCTGAGTATTGTTGCTGTGTTCTGCTGAGTCAGAACTGCCCCATAGCTGACCCTCCAGCAGGGAATCCCACAGGAGGAGACTGTTCATCTTTCTCAGAGCAAGTGATGGATTTGAACCTTGTGCCTTTGAGTTGGCAGTATAACTTCTCACCACTAGGGGTTGGGTACAGAGAATTTTAAACTAAATTTAAAAATAAAAGGCTCCTTTAGCATTATTAAGTGCTCAATTAAGCTCAACAGGTAGTGAAGGCATGGCCCCTTTGGATCTGGAGTGCTCCGGAAAGACCTTTGTGGAGGACAAGTTAAACAAAGTTCTGTAAGAGAAGAAGAATCACTCATGCAAGGACCAAGATAAGGAAACACCAAGTGCAGAGGCTGGCCCTGAGGTGAGAATAGAGCAGAGGTTTGTGTGACTGGAATCTGGTGGTCAAGGCCAAGAGTAGTTGGAAATGAAGTCGGATTGATCAGCAGGGGAGGTGACATAGTCCTAACGGCCATGTGAGTATGGCCTTTGCTTTTATTCCACATGGGTTGGGATGCCATCTATATGTTTGGAGCAGGTTGATGTCATTGTTGTTAGCTGCTATCAAGCTGATCTGCATTCATGGTGGCCAAGTGAACAACAGAATGGAAAGCTGCTCATCTCTGTGTGCTCTGCAGGGTCTTCACTGGCTGGCTTTTGGAAGTAACGCACCAGGACTTCCTGGTCTGCCTTAGTCTGAAAGTTCCACAGAAACCTATTGAGCATCACAGTAATAAGTTAGCCTCCAATGTCAGCAGTGGCTGTGCTTGAGGCACACTGGGAACTGAACCCAAGTCTCTTACTTAGAAGGCAAGAACTCTACCACTGGACTATCACTGCCCTCACTGGAGCAGATCAGTATAGCATGGAAGTCAAAGCTCAGATCATAGAAGAAATTTCATCTTATGATCTGCACACAAGTTAACTGACAGAATGATGAGCCTGGAGGAACACTGAGAAGTCACCTGGGGGAACTGAACTGAGAGAAGGTTTAGAAGGTACTTCTGAAATCTAGAGATGGGAGAAAGGCCACGTGCTTTCTCAGGGTGTAGTCGTTCTCTTCCTATCCCATGGACTGCTAAAAGAACAAACAAGTTCACGTTGGAGAAAGTGCGACCAGGATGCTCTATGGACGCAACGAGGATTGAAACTTCGTCTCACATACTCTGGCCATGTTGTGAGGAGGGGCCAGGCCTTTGAGAAGGACATCATGCTTGGGAAGGTGGAGGGGAGAAGACTCAACAAGATGGGTTAACATGGTGACTGTAATAATGGGCTCAAGTAGATGGGAGATGGTGAGGACGGCATAGGCTAGGGCAGGGTTCAGATCTGTTATTTATAGGGTTACTTACTACGTATGAGTCACATTTAATTTGACAGCATCTTACAACAACTTCCTTGTAACTTCAAATGGAAAAATCAAGTAATGAAAATCCAGTTTGAATATTTATCTTCTGTGTTGCTAAAAAAAATAAATAAAAAAATTAAAAGTTAAACTGAACTTGACCACTTGAATATTAGGGATATGTTATAAAAGTTGAATATGCACAGTGTTTTCTGTCATTTTGAACATGTTAGAAGTTTTGGGGTGTGTGTGTGTGTGTGTGTGTGTACCATCAAATTAGATCTGACTAGTACAGGAGGCCAATCCTTCCCACTTCTGAAATAGCAGGCCTCTGAAAACCCTATGCACAACAGAACACACGCAGATTAACAGAAAGGGC
>NW_006400052.1:405768-410850 GCF_000299155.1 Elephantulus edwardii | reverse complement strand
GTGTCAGAGGCAGTGCGGTTGGCGCAGGATAGAGCAGGGTTTAGGGCTGTTGTGCATAGGGTCGCTATGAGTCGGAAACGACTCAACGGCACATAACAACAACAACAACAGTACAGGAGGAGATTGCCCCTCCCTCTCCAGCAGAGTGGATTTGAACCGCACACCTCTGGGACTTCAGTGCAGCTTCTTGCCACTAGGCCACCAGTGCTCCCTTAGAAGTATTTTTTTAAAAAGGGAAATTAGAACCATCATTTTCATAATTATTGAGGCTTATCTGTACTATAAAATTACTCTAAAATTATTTTCCCAACAGTAGTATCCTGTAATACTGTCTGGCTGGGAAATCAAAGATATTTAAAAAATTCTTTGTAACATGGGAAACTGTGGGGTTTTTTTGTTTATTTTTTTAATTGAGATTTTTATGAAAATTTATAAAGAACTTGGATTTCCACTCATTCATTGTTGCACATTTCCCTCCCTGCTCCCCCACCTCCCAGTTTACTTTTTTCTTTGGAAAAAAATTCTTTCATTGTTATACAATTTCCCCTCCCCAGACCACTTTACTATGCAGCTCTTATTCTGGACTCTTGCCATACCAATAATATGTAATCATAAATTCCTTTTAAACAGTTCTCGCCTTCATCTGTTTCAATTCAGTGTACATTATTTATCCCCTCTTTTTTTAGTTTCCTCCAACCCCCATGTTAGTCCTGTTTTATAACAGTAGCATTATGCTGTATTTGTCTTTTTGTGACTGAGATATTTCACTCAGCGTAATGTCCTCCATGGTCACCTATTTTGTATAATATTTCATTAGTTCCTTGTTTTTCAGTGCTGCATAATATACCATTATTTGAATATACCACAGCTTTCCTATCCATTTGTTCGTTGATGAGCACTTGGGTTGTTTCCAACTCTTTGCTATTGTGAACAAAGCAGAAAACTGTGTTTTCAAGATTTTTGTTTAATGGTCCTAGACATCTTGGGGAATGTGATTCATGCTATGGACTTTCTCCCTTAGAAAATGCTTGTATGTTGGCAACAATCTGGAACAAGGTGTACATTGTGAGGTGGATGGGGGAGGGGGAAATAAGTGCAACACTGCATTAAAAAAATACAACAAAATAAAAAGAAAATACAATGCTTAGGATGGAGAAATATGGTTAAAATAGTTATTTCAGGAGGTAGCATATTATCAAGAACCAATAGTACTGAGGGAAGACATCCAAGTTGCACTGGAGGTACTGGTGATTGGGCTCTAGGAACTGGTGGAGCTGAGATGTTTCAACAAATGGATGCAGGGTTGCAGGAGCTCACTTGTCTAGGGCCCCAAATTGGAAGATGGTTACCTGGCCACCAACTGGAAGAGATCCATATTTGTAGTCAATCCGAAAAAGATGAACCAGAAGCATGTGGAGATACTAAAACAATGTTATTAATATCACATGCATATAATATTGCTGAAAATAATTTAAAAATAAGTGCAACACTAAATGAACAGGAAACTGCCAGAACTTAAAATCAGATTCAGAAAAAGACATGGAATGAGAGGTAACAATACTAACATCAGATGGATCTTGGCTTAAAGCAGGTAACACTAAAAAGATTTTTGTTATATGTCATCGAGTTCACTGCAACTTAAAGCAACCCTATGTCCTATCCTGAGCCAATCTCACCATTTCCAACACACCCATTTACTGTGTCAAGCCATCTCATCCTAGGTTTTCCTCTCTTGTCCTGTCCCTCCACCTTTTCGTGCATGATGTCCTTCTCTGAGGACTGGTCCCTCCTGGCAACATGCCTAAAGTATATGAGACAGAGCTTTAAAATCCTTGTGTCCAAGAAGGAACTTGGTTTGACCCTTGCCAAGACAGATCTGTCTGTTCTCTTGGTGATCAATAGTATGTTCAGTACTCTTCTCCAGCAGCAAAACTCAAAGACATTGATTCTTTTTCTATCATCTTAGTTACTGTCGAGTTCTCTGATGCATAACAAGTAATTGTGAAGACAAAGACATTTATCTGTGTTTTTTGAAGGTATGAGAACATATGGACTATAAATTTAATAAATTATGGGTAACACTGCAAAGAATGAGAATTCCAGAGCACTTTATTGTCTCATAAGCAAGAACTTGTACACAGAGTTTGAATAGAACAGGAAGTTCTGCATCATTTAAAAATCAAGAAAGGTATGTCTGGGTTGTATCCTTTTACCCTATTTATCCAATCTGTAGGAAAAGCAAATAATCCAACAAACTGGAAGATGATCACAAGATCAAGATTGGAGGAAGCCTCTGCACTGCAATCCCAGAGGTGCGTGGTTTGAATCCACCAGATGCTCTGCTGGAGAAGGAGGGACAATCTCCTCCTGTACCAGTCAGATAGGATTTGACGGTACACACACAGAAGCAATAAAGTGAAAAAAAAAAAGATTGGAGGAAGCTTCATCAATAGCCTATGATATGCAGATGGTGTAACCTAGCTTGCTCAAAAGAAGAGGACTTGGAATATTTAGTGATGAAGGTCAAAAGCTATACACTTCATTGCACTGCAATCTGGAAGGCACGCTGTTCGAATCCACCAGATGCTCTGCTGGAGAAGGAGGAGTAAGCTCCTCCAGGGCTAGTCAGATATGATTTGATGGTACACAACAATTAAAAAAAAAAAGCAAAAAAGCCATACACTTCAGTATACAATTTCAGATAACACTTCAGCATAAAATCCTCACAGTTAGACCAGTGGGCAACATCATGATTAACAGAGAAAAGACTAAGTTGGTAAGGTTTTAATTTTGCTTTGATCCACAGTCAACACCCAGTGATGCAGCAATCAAGAAATCAAAAGTTGCATTGCACTGGCCAATGCTCCTTCAAATGATCTTCTTAAAATATTAAAATGCATTAAGATGGCATTTTGAGGACTAATGTGTGCCTGATTTATGCCATGGATCTGCGTTATGCACATGACACAACCCTGCTTACTGAAACTGAGGAGGACCTGAAGAGCTTGCTGCAGAGGGTCAAGAACTATAGCCTTCAATATGGATTGAGGCTCAAGATCAAGAAGACAAAGATTCTCACCACTGGGCCAATTGGCAGCATCAGGATGGATGGTGAAGAGACTGAGATTGTTCACAGCTTTAGTTTGCTTGGCTCCACAGTCAACACTCTTGGCACCAGTAGCCAGGAAATTAAAAGACGTATTGCCATGGGAAAGTCTGCTGTTAGGGACCTCTCCAAAGTACTGAAGAGTAATGGTGTCTCTCTGGAGACTAAGGTATGTCTGATACAGGCCATGGTCTTTGCAATCACTTGTTATGCGTCAGAGAGTTGGACAATGACTAGGGAGAACAGAAGGAGAATTGATACCTTTGAGCTGTGGTGCTGGAGAAGAGTATTGAGGACTGCTAGGAAAACAAACAGATTCATCCTGGAGAGGGTTAAACTGGGTGGCTCCTTGAAGGCAAGGATTCTGAGGCTCCATCTAATATACTTTGGACATGTTGTAAGCAGAGATCGGTCTTTGGAGAGGGACGTCATGCTTGGGAGGGTGGAGGAGCAGCGCAGGAGGGGAAGGCCCTCTATGAGGTGGGTTGATTCCGTGACTGGGGTAATCAGGATGGGTGTATTGGTGACAGTGCGATTGGCTCAGAATAGAGCAGAGTTTAGGGCTGTTGTATGAGTTGCAAGCAACAACAATTTTTTAAAAATACAGAATTTAAATAAATTGGCTCTCTTGACTTTAGTGCCATCTTGTTTGAGACTTCTGAACCACGTGGGCTGAGTGGAGGGAAAAGTGAAGCGCAATGAGAAGCGTGACAGCAGACAGACGAGGCAGAGGTCCAACTAAATGTCAGCATGCGCACCCACAGACGCCACAGAGACAGAAGGAAAGAATGCCACGGGCTGGGGACGCTGGTACAAATTTGACAGCATACTCCTGTCTGGGAGTACTGGCCTCCAGGAGTCTAGAAGTTTCATCACCATTCAATCATCATGAATACTTCTGAAAGGCCCACCTTCCTTCCTCCTTCAAAACCAGACCCTTTTTGACCTGCTGCCCTGGACATATAATATTCTGGACTAACTCTGCTTTGTTGTGGTAGGATGTAACGTGCACAATAAATCATCTTTTCTGCTATCTTAGCCCCAAAATTGGGGAAAACAAATTGTTTTCAGAAGCCCAATGCATCCCTGTTGTTTTATCATGATGAGCTCTATCAGTACCGGATATGACCTATCAGCCTCTACGTTTTCACCTGATGGAAGAAAGTTTTTCAAGCTGAATATGCAAAGAAGGCTGTGGAAAATAGCAGTGCAGTTGGGAGCAAGTGTAAAGATGGTGTTGTCTTTGGGCTAGAAAAGTTAGTCTCTTTTAAACTTTAGGAAGACTTCCAATAAACGATTCCAATAAATGTTGTTTAGCATGTTGGAATGGCAGTAGCAGTTTGCTGGCAGATGCTTGTTCTTCAGCAGACAAAGCAAGACAAGGAGCTTTGAACTTTACATCAAACTTCAGTTGTGACATTTCACTGCAACATCCTGCAGACAGAGTAGCCATGTAGGCACATGCAAATACTCTCTACAGTGCTGCTGGACCCTTTGGCTGAACTTTCCTGTTAGGTTCTTACAGTGTGAATGATGGTATGCGACTCTACTTTTTGGGTGTTTCATATAGTTCTTAGGGCTGTGCTACTGGTAAAGCCAGGCAGGCTGCAAAGACAGAAATTGAAAAGCTTCAGATGAAAGAAATAGCCTGCCTGTTAAAGAAATTGCAAAAATAATTTACACTGTATATGAAGAAGTTAAGGGCAAAGCTTTTGAACTAGAGCTCAGCTAGGTTGGTGAGACATGAAATTGTACCAATAGATACGAGAAGATGCAAAGAAATATACTAAGGAATCCAAATCCTTGAAGGAAGAAAATAAATCAGATGATGACAATATGTTAACATTTTCATCACCATCTATTATACTCATATGTAAATCATTTGTTGTTGTTGTTGTTGTTATGTGCCGTCAAGTCGTTTGAGACTCATAGCGACCCTATGTACAACAGCCCTAAACCCTGCTCTATCCTGTGCC
>NW_006400052.1:403009-404389 GCF_000299155.1 Elephantulus edwardii | reverse complement strand
AAATTGTCAATTGGTATACCATCTATTCCGAGGGCCTTATTTTTTGCTATTTCCTTCAAAGCAGCTTGAACTTCTGTCTTCATCACCATAGGCTCTTGCTCAAATGTTATTTCATTAAATTATTCTGTATCTGCCAATTCCTTTTGATACAATGACTCAGTATATTCCTTCCATCTTCTTTTGATACCTCCTGTAAATCATTTAGCTCCGTGAATTATTACATATCCTGTGGTCCAATTTTCATTAATTTTTTGTCTTGTAAAAAAATTGTTTTTCAATTATTCATATACAATTCATTTAATAACATTAATTAGAACTGTATAATGTCGTTATAATGTCATATTACAATTGTATAATGTCAGGGAGCTCTGGTGGCCCAGGGGCAAGAACCTGCACTGCAATCCCGAAGGCACACAGTACAAATCCACTAGCTGCTCTGTGTGAGAAAGGTAGGTCATCTCCTCCTGTGCAATTAATTGCCTCTGAAAACCTGCCATGGGTTGGCTCTGACTCGATGGTACACAACAACAATGCCATTATTTACATCTTATTGAAACCTGACTGTGCCTTCCCTTTCCCTTCATCCATTCACTAACCCTTTTTCTCTCTTCACCCCATCATATTTTTCAGTTGCCTCAAAGGTGGACAATGAATGAAGAAGACAGAAGAACTGATGTCTTCAATACAGGATATTGACCAAGACTAAGGAATATACCAGGGACTGCCTAAAAAAATCTGCCTTGGAAGAAATGCAGCCAGAGTAGAATAGAATTACATCTTATGTAGTTTGGACATTACGAAGAGGAACCAGTCCCTGGAGAAGGACATCATATTTGGTAGAGAGTCAATGAAAAACAGGAAGACTTTCAATGAGATGGTTTGACACCCTGGCTCCTATGAAGAACTTAAACACAGCAATAATTGTGAGGATGGTGTAGGACTAGCCAGGGTTCCCGTCTGCTGTATATAAGGTCATTAACAACAACCAGGGCATAAAGATAAGGGCCAATTCTGCTCCTACTGCCGTATAGCATGGAGGTTCCAATTCTCCCATGGTCACATCTATCCCACCCCCCCCTTCCTCAGACCTGATGGCAACGGAGAAATCTTCCATCTGGGGCTGCTAAGAAGTCTCCTCTTCTTGTTGTTTACTGTCGAGTTGGAACTGACCCATAGCTGGCCTTCAGCAGGTTTTCAAAAGCTGTAAATTACACAGGTGAGTGGCCATCTTTCTTCTGCAGACCAGTTGGGGGATTCAAACCATGTACCTTTAGGTTGGCAGCACAATTCCTTACCATGTAAGCCATCAAAATTCTAAATGGAAGAGATGCTTGAAGATTTCAAAAAGCGCAGCGCGAGGGCGACGCAGCGCGAGGGCGA
>NW_006400052.1:395643-398461 GCF_000299155.1 Elephantulus edwardii | reverse complement strand
GTATACTTAGAAAACCCTAAAGACTCAGCAAGAAAACTATTGGACGTAGTTGACCAATTCAGCAAAGTAGCAGGATACAAGATCAACATACAAGATTTCAAAAAGCATCTTGGAAAGACAAAGCAAAATATCATAATGAAATATGCAAAGATCTGGAGTCAGAGAAGAAAAAGGAAAGAGTTTGCTCAGCATTTCTCAAGCTGAAAGAACTGAAAAACAAATTCAAGCCTCGAGTTGCAACTGAGAGATGCTATGGGCAGTATCTTGAATGATCCAAGAATCATCAGAAGAAGATAGACATTACCTCCTGGTAACATGTCCAAAGAGAATTGGTCAATAATGAAAAATTTCAGGGAGTACCATATGAACAAGAGCCAATGTAATAAAAGAAAAGGTTCAAGCTGCAGTAAAGACATTGACAAAAAAATGAGGCCCCAGGAATTGAGAGGATACCAATTAACATATTTCAGTCTATGCCAGGAAATTTGGAGGACAGCTGTCTGGCCAACTGACTGGAAGAGATTCTTATTTGTTTCCATTCCCAAGAAAGGCAATCCTATAGAATGAGGAAATTATTGAACAATATCATTAATATCACATGCAAGCAAAATATTATTGATGATGATACAAAAATGGCTAGCACAGAACATGGATAAAGAACTGCCAGAAGTTCAAGCAGGATATAGAAGAAATGGCCATGGCACCAGGGATATCATTGCTGATGTCAGATCTCCAGATCTCTGGCTGAAAGCAGAGAATATGAGAAGAAAGTCTCTTTGTTTTATTTGCTATGCAAAGGCATTTGGCTGTGTGGATCATAATAAACTACAGCTAACCTTGAGAAAAATGGGAATCCCAGAACACTTAATTGTGCTCATATAAAATTTAACCCTACACCAAGGTTGGGTGAACAGAGCAAGGGAACATTGCATGGTCAAAATCAGGAAGGGTATGCATCAGGGATGTATCCTTTCTCCAAACATAATTAACATATGCTGAGCAAATAATACATGAAGCTGGACTCTATGAAGAAAAATGTGGCATCAGGACAGGAGGAAGAATCATCAACAACCTGCATAATGCAGGTGACACAACCTTGGGTGCTGAAAGTGAGAAGGACCTGAAATGCTTACTGCAGAAGATCAAAGACTACAGGCTTCAATAAGGATTACATTTCAACATCAAGAAAACAAAAGTCCTCACCACTAACTAATAGGCAACAGATGAAGATGAAAAAAAGACTGAAGTTGTCAATTATTTCATCTTGCTTGGATCAAAATGAAAACCCGTGGTACAGTAGTCAGGAGACCAACCAGGAGATATATTGCATTGGGCAAGTTGGCTGTCAGGGACCTCTCCAAAATACTGAAGAGTAGTGATAGCAGTCTGAAGACTAATGTGTGCCTGGTTCAGGCCATGATCTTTTCAATCATTTGCTACACATCTGAGAGCTGAACGATGAAAAAGGATGACAGAAGAACTGACGCCTTTGAGTTGTGGTGTTGGAGAAGAGCACTGAATATCCTATGGGCTGCTAAAAGAATAAACAGTAATGTCTTGGAAAAAAATGTAGCCAGAGTGCTCAGTTAAGCTTCATCTGTCATACTTTGGGCATGTTTCTGGAGGAGGCTATTTCTTGGAAAGGGACATCATACTTGATGGTCAAGGTCAGCGAAGGTTTGTGGAAGGTCAGAGAAGGAGAAGACCCTCAACGAGATGGATTAACACAGTGACTGCAGCAATGGGATTAAATGTGTCAGAGTGATGAGGATGGCACAGAATAGGATCAAGTACCAGTATGCTGTTCACAGGGCTGCTATGAGTCATGCTTGACCTAACAGCACCTAACAACAAGAACAAGAAGTCTCAATAAGAGCTAGGTGGTGCAGTGGGCAAGTGCTTGGCTGTGAAGCAAAAGGGTTAGCAATTAAAATTCCCTTCAAGGGAGAAAGGAGTCTCCCTCCATCAATTGTTATTATGATGTGCTGTTGGGTCGAGACTGAGTAATAGCTGACCCTCTGGTGGGTTTTCAGAGGCTTTAAATTGCTTGGGAGGAGACTGCCCATCTTTCTCCCACAGAGCAGCTGGTAGATTTGAACACTGTGCCTCATAAACTTTGAGGCATTCTGTATAAATCAGAAATGACTGGAGGGCAGGAGATAAGAGCTCCCTCAGGATCCCCATGATGGTGCAATGGTTAACATTTTTGCTCAAAGGCTGGTTTTTTTAATCCACCCAGAAGCACACTGGAAATGAGGCCTGGTTGCCTCTCTTTCCCAAAACTCAGCCACTGCAAACTCTGTGGAGCGCGGCTCTACGCTGACACGTGAGGCTGCTGTGACTACCTTGCATCGACTAATGGGCAACTGGTTGTAAAGTGGTCCAGTCACCACTAGGACCCTGATCTGTAGGAGAAAGGTTGAATGGATGGAGAAGTTGGAAATGGCTTGATTGCTATGGCCTAATGGGGAAGGAGTTGTACCGATAACCCAAAGTTGGAAAGCTATCAGGTGAGTTGAACTTTACTAGCTGCTCCACAGGTGAAAGACCAGTAATCTCTTTCCAGGTAATTTAACAGGCTTCTAAAAACCTGCTTTAGGGTCAGTTTGGAGTTGGTTCTGGACTTAACTGATTATGAGAGTTAGAGAGTGAGTGAGACAGAAGGGGGATTTGAGAGGAAGCTCTTCCCATCCTAAGGGCAGGATGTTTGACATCCATTTTTTTAAATTAAAGATCCTTTGAGCAGATTTCAGATTGGAAACATTTTTTTTTTTTTTTTTTTTTTTTTTTTTTTTATTTTTTTTATTTTGTGTGCGTG
>NW_006400052.1:379720-395543 GCF_000299155.1 Elephantulus edwardii | reverse complement strand
CCTCCTTCTCCGGCAGAGCATCTGGTGGATTCGAACCGTGTTCCTCTGGGATTGCAGTGCAGCTTCTTGCCACTAGGCCACCAGAGCTCCCCTCAGATTGGAAACATTTTATCTTCTCGCTCCAGAAGTGTGCTGCAGTCCATGTTTATATGTAGTTTCAGGTGGGGAGAACGAGCCCTAGTGGTGCAATGGTTATGCAGTTGCAAGCCACTTAATTATCTCTTGAGGGCCTTGCACTCACAATTCCACCCCCCTCCCCATTTTGACATCAAATGGGCTTAAGGAGAAAATCCTGCTAATTGCAGGCTTGGAGGTTTGTGATTATCTGCTGCTCCACAAGACACAAGACATGGCGATTTGCTTCCATAAACATGACAGCCTAGGAAACCTTCTGGAGAAGTTCTGCTCTGACTTAAGAGGTCAAGTCCACAGCACACAACAACCACAACACATGTGGGAGTGGGGGCAATGATGGTTCAGCGGTAGAAGTCTCCTCTTCCAAGAAGGAAACCTGGTTTTGATTTTACATCTTTATACTAGGTAGAGCTTCTATACTAAGAAGGACTAGAAAGAACAGCTTGGTGATCTCCTGAAAAATCATTCCACAGGTAGAATGCAAGGGTCTAATCAGCAGCTGACCCCTGGGGTGAAAGAGCAGCGTGGCAAGGACTCCATGGCCAGGGTGCCAGCTGACCATAATGACAATGACACAGCTGAGGATTTGACAGTAAAATGCTTGTGATGCTTTGATCCCACTGCACTGTATGTGTACTGGAAGTGTGTAACATCTCAAAAAAGCCTGAAAGCCATTTTCCTTGACTGCAAGGCTAGAATCCTAGGGTAGAGGGAATCGAATGATTTGGGGTTTCAGATGATTTTCTCCTCAAGCACCCTTGATGTAAAAATTGGGAGACTGAGGTCGCCCCAATAGAGAACTAAGTGGCTTGCCATAGCAACACTGGCAACAGAATGGGGCCAGTATTTCCAGGCATGGCATCAGCTGAATGCACAGAGTTTTCTATCAAAGTCACTGCCATTGTGCTGGTTCTGATTCACAGAGACCCTCATCAGGTTTTGGAGGCTGTAAATTGCACCAAGATTGTCCATCCTGTGGAGCTGCTGGTGGATTTGAACTACCAGAGATGCTTAGTCTTTAGGTTAACAGTGTAACTTACCACCAAAGCTCCCTGTTTTTATGTGCCACTGAGTTGACTCTATGTACATTAGCTCTAAACCCTGCCCTATACTAAGCTAATCTCATTGTTTCCAACAGACCTAATCCCATTTCTCCAGTCACTGAGTCAGTCCATCTCATCCTGGGTCTTCCTCTTCTGTGCTGTCCCTCTCCAAGGACTGGCCCCTCCTGGCCATGCGACCAAAGTTTGTGAGGCAGAGTTTCAAAATCCCTGCCTCCATGGAGCAGCTTGGTTTCACCCTCTCTGGGACAGATCTGTTTGTTCTTCTGGCAATCCACAGTATATTCAACACTCTTCTCCAGCACCATAACTCAAAGGCATTGATCTTTCTTTAATCATCCTTTGTTATTATGCAACTCTTTAATAATACATAGCAAGTAATTGTGAAGACCATGGCCTGTATCAAGCACACCTTAGTCTCCAGACTGATCTTTGCTTTTCAGTACTAGAGACAGGTCCCTAACAGCAGAGGTTCCCTATGTAATTCGTCTTTTGATTTTCTGACTGCTGGTGCCAAGACAAACTCATGTGGCACTTTTTAAGCTGAAGGAACTGAAGAACAAAGTTTAAGCCTCAAGTTGCAATACTTAATGATGCTAAAGGCAGAATGTTGAATGACCCAGGAAGCCTCAAAAGGAAACGGAAGGAGTACAGAGTCATTATACCAAAAATAATTGGCTGACACAAAAGTATTTCATGAAACAACATGTGTTTGAAGATGTGATGAAGGAGGAAGTTCAAGCTGCTCTGAAGGAATTGGCAAAAAAAAAAAAAAAGAAAAGCTTCAGGAAGTGATAGAATACAATTGAAATATTTCAGTAATATTTCGTATTGCTGCCTTGGATGCCCTCACCAGGTATGCCAAGAAATCTGGAGGAAAACTACCTGGCCAACTGACTGGAAGAGATCTATATTCCCAATCCAAAAAAAGGGAAGAGAGTATGAAAATTATCAAACAATATCCCTAATATCACACACAAGCAAGATCCTGCTGACAAGTATCCAAAAATGACTGGAACAGTAGTACATCAGCAGAGAACTGTATTTCATTGACTATGCAAAGGCATTTGACTGTGGAGATCACAACAAATTGTGGCTAACCTTGAGGAGAATGGGGATCCCAGAAAACTTAATTATGCTAATGCAAAACCTATACTTGGACCAGGAAGCAGTAGTCAGAACAAAGCAGGGAAACACTGCATGGTTCAGGATCAGGAAATGTGGGCATCAGGGATGTAGCCTATCTCCATACCTTTTCAATCAATGTGCAGAATAGATCATGCAGGAGGCTGCACTTTATGAGGAGGAATTTGGCATCAGGATTGGAGGAAGACGCATCAACAACCTGTGTTATGCAGATAAACAACCTTGCTTGCTGAAACTGAGGAAGACATGAGGTTTTTGCTGAAGGTCAAGGGCTCTAGTCTTCAATATGGATTGAAGTTCAACATCAAGAAAACAAAGAATCTTACCATTGGGCCAATTGGCAGATTCATGATAGATGGTGAAGAGACTGAGATTGTAAACAACTTCAGCTTGCTTGGTTCCACAATCAACACTCTTGGCAAAGCTCTCTAGCAGGGTTCAAATCCCAACTCTGTCCTTACTTATTCTGGGATACAAATGCAAAGTACCACTTAAGGTACTGATGTAAAATTGGCATAATAGCCCCAAGAATACTGTGTTGACAGACTAGGATCAATGGCTATGTGTTGAGTGCAGACCCTAGCCTGTAACAACTACTAGTGAAACTCAAATACGGCTTTGAGATGAGGAGAAGTGTGTTCAGAGAAGTGAAGGCATTTTGACAAAGACTCAGCAGAAGTGTGATAAAAAGGTAGGCCTGTCTCACTCCAAAGCCAGGGAGTTCTAGTCCTTCCCCACATGTCACCTATTGTCATTATATTGATTCTGACTCCTAGGGAGCTCTAGTGGCTTGTTGTTGTTATGTGCCATTAAGTCACCTGCAATTCCTAGTGACCCTATGTACAACAGCTCTGAACCCTGCTCTATCCTGTGCCCATCTTACTGTCTCTGACACTCCTACCCCCATTACCCCAGTCACTGAATCAATCTATCTCATTTAAGGTTTTCCTTTCTTGCACTGTTCCTCCACCCTCCCAAGCAAGATGTCCCTCTCCAAGGACTGGTCCCTTTTTGCAACATACTCAAAATATGTCAGATGAAGCTTCGGAATCTTTGCCTCCAAGGAGTAGCCTGGTTTCACCCTTTCTAGGAAAAACTTGTTTGTTCTCCTAGCAGTCCATGGCATATTCAATACTCTTCTCCAGCACCACAGCTCAAAGGCATCAATTCTCCTTCTATCATCCCTAGTCATTATCCAGATTTCTGCTGTATAACAAGTAATTGCAAAGACTATGGCATGGATCAGGTGCACCTTAGTCTCCAGACTGACATCGTTGCTCTTCACTGCTCTGGTGAGGTCCCTGACAGCAGACTTCCCCAGTGCAAGTCTTTTGATTTCCTGGCTGCTGGTACCAAGAGTGTTGATTGTGGAGCCAAGCAAACCAAAGCTGTTAACGATCTCAATCTCTTCACTGTCTATCATGATGCTGCCAATCAGCCCAATGGTGAGAATATTTGTTTTCTTATGCTTAGCTTCAATCTAAGGCTGGTGGCTTAGAGGTAAGGAATTGTGCTGCCAATGCAAAGGTACATGGTTCGAATACACCAGCTCCTCTGAGGGAGAAAGAAGGGCAATCTCCTCCCATGCAATTTACTGCCTTTCAAAACCCACTGGAGGCTCAGCTATGGGTATGTCTGGACTCTCCAGTACTCAACAAATACAAAAGTGATTCTAAAGAACAAAGAAGAACTACCCGAGAGGGTTACCAGGGCTGCAAATCTGTAATTTAACAGTCTCTCTAAGGAGTAGTTGGCGGGTGCAAAGCAATAACCTTTTAGTTTGCAGCTAAACACTTTAAGCACCTCAATACCATGGCTCCCTGACCACTCCCTAAACCAGCACTTTTTCCATTTCAAGCAACACCTAATGTTTGAAAGTATTTATTAGAGTCTCAAATAGTAGTGGGGCATGGGAAGTATTAAATATCATTGCATCACACATAAAGGTAAACATCCTTGATGACACCTTGATTTTCATTATATTTCAAGTGTATGTGTGCGTTAGGATCTCAAAATCATCTGAAAGCCCTTATGGACACCCATGTTTATTGCAGCTTTGTTCACAATAGCAAGGAGTTGGAAACAACCTAAGTGCCCATCAACAAACGAATGGCTAGAGAAGCTGTGGTATATTCGCACAATGGAATACTATGCTGCATTAAGAAACAAGGAACTCATGCAATATTACTCAAAATGGTTGACTCTGGAGAACATTATGCTGAGTGAAATGTCCCAGTCACAAAGGGACAAATATTGCATGGTGCCACTGTTGTAGAATGGGACTGTCCTTGGGGTTGGGGAGAGACTGAGTAAGATGGGTTCAATAATGTATGCTGCTCTGAAACAGAGAAGGGAGAAAACTGTTTAAAAGAGATATGTGATTAGGTATTTTGGTCATGACAGGAGTCTAGAGCGATGGCTACATGGTGGAGTGGACCTGGGGGAGGGTTTGTAAAATAATGAAAGAATCTTTTCTTTTACTTTTCCAAGAGGGTAATGTCTGGTGGTGGGGAGCCTTGGGAGGGGACAAATCTACAACAATGAATGAATGGAAATCCAAAGCCTCTGTAAATTTTCACTGAAATTAATAACAAATTTAAATTTAAAAAAAAAGAATTAAGTTAGAGTAAGGATGGCAATGGAACCACCTTACCTCTGTAACTTGATTTGTGCTACTATTAGAACCTCTACTCAGAATATTATTGCTTTTCAATTTTTGACTCATGCACTTTTAACTTGTTAGTTAAATTTGTATCTTCTAGGCTGCAACACTTCCATGATACATCTCCAAGGATATGAACATGTACGGCTAAGCACAATTAATAACAGTGCATCTAAATTCCAAAATCAATCTCCATAATAGTCTATGTGTTTCCTACTGCCAAGGGGGCCCTTTAGAGTAGTGAGAGAAGACATTCACCCTGAAACCCACGGTGTCCCTTTTCAGCAGGAAGTAGCTAAGAGAATACGCCATCCCCTTTTCCTTATGAATCAGGGTGAAGTCTCTCTCAGGGAGGAGTGATAGGGAATGGCAAGGGACACACTGACAAAGGAGATTAATCAGAACTGGCTTTGACAAGCACTGTGGCAATTGGACAATTAAAACAGACATGAGGGGGGGAAAGAAGAACGAACTGGGGATGAGGGTGGAGAAAACAGTGCAACAATGAATGAATGAAAACCCAAAATCTCTGTAAATGTTCATTAAAACTAATAAAATTAAAAAAAAAAGACAATATATACAAAAAAAAGAAAGCCCTAATCTTGGCCTGCCCCAAGTAGTTTATAAAAAGCAAATGGAAGGGCAGCCTGGGGAGACTTAGATGTGGGAAACATCTGGGAAGTCTTCAGCTGGGAAGGAAGGAGCAAAGAGGGTATGCCACAGTAACCAAGAGTTTGGATTCTAGAGGGAGGGTCAATTCTTTAAACAAGTATTTTCCAAGGGCCCACCCTGTTCTAGCATCTTCGCTGGGCAGTGCTGGGAACACAGCAGTGGGACAATCCCCTGGTCTCTCCTCTCCTGAGGCTCTCTGAGCAGCAGTGGGATCAAAAGTCAACATCATAATGGATGGAGAAAAGATTGAAACTGTCAATGATTTCATCTTGCTTGGATTAATAATCAATACCCTTGATACCAGCAGTAGGAAACTAGGAGACATACCATATTGATCAAGTCTGCTGTCAGGGATCTCTTCAAAATGCTGAACAGTAATGTTAGTTTGAAGACTAAGCTATGCCTAAATCAGGCCATAGTCTTCTTAATCACTTGCTGTGCATCAGAGACCTGGACAATCAATCGAGAAGAATTAATGTCTCTAAATTGTGGTGTTAGAGGAGGGTACCAAATAACCTATGGACTGCCAAAATAACAAACAGGCTAAGTCTTGGCGAAAGTGTAGCCAGAGCGTTCTTTGGAGGCAAAGATGGCAAAGCTTCGTATCCAGCTTATTAGAGGGAATAAAATAGGAGCTAGAAGACTAATAAGTTAGTAACTAAGTCAGGATTTGTGCAAAGGTCTTTTCACAGGGTCCAAGTTAATTAATAATCCAAAGAGAAGTAATCCCAATGTGTTATGTATGTAAAAATCATATGGCATTGGTCTTTCAGTTGTAGACTAACTGTAAAAAATTGTTCTATTAACACAAAATAGTCCAACAGCACAGTCAGATGGTGGATATGATTATTCCCATTTTATGGATGTGGTACTGGATCCCAGAAAGCAGTCAATTTACAGTCACTGTTGTTAGGCGCAGTTGCTCATATCGACCCCTAAGAACAACACATTTCACCCTATTCTATCCCGTGCCATCATCATCTCAGACATACTCGATCCCACTGCAGCAAGTCACCGTGTCAATCCATCTGATTGAGGGTCTCCCTCTCTTTTGCCAACCCTCCTCATCTTTCTTAGCTTACGGAATAGCCTCTTGTTGGTACTGTATACAACACTAGCAAAAAAAGAAATGAAAAATCCGAATTTGGCTTCAGAGACTTAGAACCAATACGAACAAAGTGGAGAAAAAAACCCCTCTCTGAAGCTCCGCTCCAGGGCTCTTTAAAACTCACAACCAGGAGGAAAGGCAGGGAGTAAAACAAGATCAAAGCGTATATAAATGGAGACCCTGAACTGCCCGGAAATAATGAATGCGGTTAGCCTCCGGGGAAAGCCAGCGCCGGAGTCTCACCGCGCCTGCGCATTCCTGCCTTGCTTTCTAGTCTCGCGCCTGCGCGCAGGTTCTTCTCTGACTCCGGCCGGCCTAAACTTGCCTAACGAGAGCAAGTGCCAGGCTCAAAAACCTGCGGGTTTACCTCGCTCTCGGGCACGTTCTCTTACTGCGCTTGCGCGCTCCCAGTCTTCTCCTCCTTCACCCTCGCTCTTACATCACTTCCTGTTTGTGGCGGGAGGAGGCGGTATTTCCGACCAGCGGGTTGGAGGGGGCGGTAACGGGGGCAGGGGGGAGGGGGCGGGGGGGGCCGCGCTGCGCGAGCCGTTGGGCCTGGCTCTGAGACAGCGTCGCCTCTGCCGCTGTTGTCGCCGCGGAACACAGGAAGCGGGAGCAAGCGCAGTGTGGCGATGGGCTGGAGAGGAGCCCCTCCGGCGCGGCTGGGCGGCCATCGGTGACAGGTGAGTGCGCCAGCGCGTGTCCCCGAGTCCTCCACCCCCCCCCCCCGCGCCCGATGGTCGCGTCCGAGTTCCCCGCGGTACCGCGCTGGGCCATACCACCGGTGCCTGCCGGGCGGGGATCTCGGCCCCGACGCCCCCTTTCCCCCACCTTCCGAGACTTAGTGAGGTGGTTGCGCCGGGGCTACAGGACTGCCCCTCCGGGGCTGGGGGCGGTGGCGACGGACTGTACTATTGAGGTTGCAGGGGGATCTTCGAGGACCAAACCCTTGAGGGACTGGGGCGAGAGCGGAGGTCATGTGAGGGGTTAACTGTAAAGGGGGCGCGCATTACCCAAGGTGGGGGGAGCGGGACCTTTTGTGGTCTCCCGGAACCCTTCCTTGCTTGTATTTGGAAGGGAGGGGTCTTAACCTAACCTGCGCCGCGTGTGGGGTCCTCCTCTGACCGCAGAGGGGCGCTGTTTTAGCGCAGGCGACTGGAGTGTCTGCTGTAAACTTTGAGGGGCTGGGCGGGCTCAAAGTGTGTGTTTAGGTGCGTTTGTTTTGGAAAAAGTTGCAGTACCAAGTATTGGGAATTGTCCTTTTTTCATGACTGGGTAAGGAGTGGGTGGAACTGAGATGTTTACTGGATCGCTTTGAACCCCAGCACCCTCTCAGATTATTTTGCCTTCTTTTAAGTATGCAACATCCGTCTGGCAAGTTCTTTCATTTTTATGTTCGAAGGCAGAACTTTGGTCTCCATAGACCTCAGTATTAAAGGAGGGGAAGGATATGGTGCTTGGGTTTCAGGAACTGTTTGTTGCTCCTGAGCGACTGGTTGAGATTTGGGAGGAAGGAGTGTTTGAAGGGATTCTTCTAACCCTAGGCAGGGTGGCTGGGGACATCTTGACCTTTGAGTACCCTCCTCTTCTCATTTGAAGATGGTGGGAACGCTATGGGCATGGGCTGGAGTAATTAGGCTACCTGTGGTCTGTCCTTCAACCTTGCCCACTCTTTCCCTTCTCAGAGAAGCAGCAGGTATGCAGTCTGGCCTGACCCTTATAGTTACTTAGGGGTACTTTGAACCATGGATGTTGCATACACTTCAGCCCAGAACCCTTTCAGATGACTTCACCTTATTTTAAGGGGTGTCCTTGTGCTCCTAACTCAGAGGCTTCTCTGATAGATGGAATCCACTAGTGACTGGGATGCAGAAAGATGGATATTCTCCTTCTGTATGATATACAGCCTCCTGAAAGCATGCTGGAGAGTCAGCAATGAGTCACTTCCTACTAGACAGCAATAAGATTTTTTTTTAATTGGAACACCTCTCTGGCAGGTTTCTTTCCTCCCAGAGAGTAGGGTCAGGCCATCCCTGGTCAGTAAGCTCTCTTTGTTTCCCAGGTTACCTACCAGTCAGCCCGGCATGTTTATGCTCTCCACCAGGTTTAGCTATTTTCCCCAAATATTCCTCTTTTCCTAGACCAAGGAGGCTTGGAGTTGGGGACAGAGCTGAGGGGCTACTCTGAATGGCTTAAAATAGTTAGCTTACCCCGAGTCAAGTTTCTCAGTGAGCTAGCCACCCACTTAGGGCCACCACCAAGCCAGCTTTTACCACCCCTGTTTCCAGGCCAGCTTTTGAGCTTGGCTTGCTCCATTCCCTTTGCCCTGAGTCTAGAGGTCTCTGAGGGCTGGCTACAGTCCCTGAGTGACCCAGTCAGAATTGCCTGTTGATGTGGTCAGAGGGGCAGATGGTTACTTCTGGTCCACAGCTTACAAACTGCCTGGCCTCCAGGCAGTCCCTGGAGAGAAAAGTCTCTGGGAGGCAGTGGTAGCTATGCGGGATGTCTCTTCACTGTGGGTTTATACCTCTATTTTCACCTCCTTCCAGCGCCAAGGAGACTTGCCTTGTGATGGGAACAGTGTTAATAAAACAATAATCATGAAAAACAATATCTGACATTTCTTGAGTGGGCATTTTGTGGGCCATACACAGTTTAGGATGCTTTATATGGATAACCTAATGAGTACTTCTCATTTCAGAAGGGGAAACTGAGGCACGAAGTGGCAAATCATTTCCACAGTTAGTATCTAGTTACATATGACAGGCCTTCTGGACACAAGATCTTATCTGAATCTCAAAACACCTATAGGTTATGTATGGTTATATAAGCCCAAAAGGTTAATACTCCTGTCTGCTAAGCGAAAGTTTGAGGAGTTGAAGTCTATGCAGCAATGCCTCAAAATTAAAGACTTGACAATCTGCTTTCATAAAGTTGACCCTGGAAAGCACATGGGATTGCCTTGAGTCAGAGTCCACTCAACAGACAACAGCATTTGGAAACTGATAAGACGCAGGTAGCAATATGATACTTATCTGAGAAATTTGGAACCTGAGACCGTCTGTCACTGTAAAGTGAAATGACTTGCCCAAGGAAGCTGAAAATGGTCCTGCTGGTATGTGAACCCTAGGCATGGTCTGATCTCAGAGTGATCTTGTTAACTAGTAACTGGAACTGTGGCTTCTGTTTGTGTCTACTTTGCATGGCCCTGGGCTTGAGGCTTTGCAAAGCCTCTGCAGGAATGGATCAGCTGAGTCAGAATCTGAGCCTTTGAGGAGGAATCACTTTGTCTGAGATCTCTTAGGCCCCAATGGGCCAAAGGTGGCTAGAACCTAGTTCTGTTTGCCTCTTGGTGCCATTTGCTCTTTACTCACCAGGGCCCCAGGCTGGTGGGTCTCTGTTACCACAGAGCCTCTGCCATGCCCTATCTTGCCATGTTCCTCTCCTCAGGTGAGGCACTCCAGCAGTGTGAAATGTCCCTCAGTGGGCAGGGGCATCTTACAACCCTGGACAGGATGTATACCAGGAACAGGGAGATAATAGCAGGACAGACATATAAGAGTGGGCTCAGCTACTGGGGGGTGGGGTGGGGTCATGTCCTGGAGCCAGGGTGGTGTGCACTTTTCAGGCCTGGGGATGCGGCCGTGTCTTTGAGTTATATACAGCACTCTTTACATTGGGCTCAAAAGGGCATCTCACCAGTTGTGAGGATTAAATGAAGTCATCTGTGAGAAGCTCTTGGTGCTGTACAAGTGCTCAGTCGCTGTTTATAATTTTAAGGTGTTAAAGAACCAAGATGTGTCTCAGCCCTCTCAAGGGTCCAGGTATCCAACCCCTCCACCAAGATCCAGATATTTAGTGCCCTGGTTTCCGACCTCTGAATTAATTGAGGGAACACATGTGGCCCATGCTGCCTTGTGACCTCAAGCAGGTTCTGTAACTTCTGTGAGCTTGTTCTGTCATCTGTGTCCTGCAGATAATTAGAATTCTTTCAATAGAGTGGTTGTAAATGTTGAATGAATTAATTTGTGGAAAGTGTAACAGTAAGCCTACAGTAAATGTTTGCTGTTGAATGAGTGTGTCTGACACCTGGTGAGCCCTCAGTATATATTGTTAAGTTTTGGGGTTTTTTTTTGGTTTTTTTTATCCATCTTATTAACAGTATTTCTTTATCTTTGCCGAGTCAAACCCTAAGCCAGTCAACTTTTTCCAGGCTGCCTGGCGAGTTACAGGGAAAGGAACACATAGGATAGATGAAACATGGGGCGGGGAGAATGGGAGGTGGAGATCGCTCCTTCACATGGCGAAGAGGATCAGAAAGGCCACCATCAGGCAAAAGAGCCCCATGGCCTCTGAGAGGGCAAAGCCCAGAATGGCGTAGTAGAAGAGCCACTGCTTCAGAGAAGGATTTCTGGCATTACCAATGATGAGGCTCCCAAACACAGTCCCCATCCCAGCTCCAGAGCCAGCCACTCTTACTGTGGCAGCCCCTGCCCCAGTGACCTTGGCTGCTGTGTCAATATCCCTTGAGATAGTGCTGGTGTGGAAGCTGCGACTAGGAATAAAGGAAATCAAGGAACGTGGGGCTGTCAAGCAGCTGAAATTCTCATCTCTCAGTATCTCTGGTTGTTTCAGGACCACTGCAGATAATGGATGGCTCAGCAGCTGAGAGGCCAAACTTGGTGCAGGTACACATTTTCAGGGGATGAGGGGCTGTGGCAGGAAAGCTGCTCCTAGTGCAGAGACGATCTGTTGTTAAGTTTTGTTGAGTCAATTCCGCCTCGGAGTGACCCTGTTAGACAATGCGTAGTCCTGAGTCGTCATCACTTTTTGCTATGTTAGGAGTCCATTGTAACCTCTGGGTTGATCCATTTTCTTGAGGATCTTTCTCTCAGTGGCTTCTTGTTCTTCAAGGATGGTCCCTCCTGTTAATATCCTCAAAGTAAGTGGGACAAAGTTCTTGACATCTGACCTCTAAGCATTCTGGCTGTACTGTCAAAACTGCTTTCTTTGTTCTTACAGAAGTCAGCAGTGTTCTGTATTCTTTACCAGCAACATAATTCAAAGGAATGGATTATTCTTCTGTCTTCCTATTCACTGTCCAGATCTCACGTGCATATGAAACCTACCTTAGTCCTCAAAGGGATATCTTTGCTCTTTAACATTTTGAAGAGGTCCTTTGCAGCACATGCCCAATGTAGTATGCTGTTGTTGTTATGTGCCGTCAAAGTCACTGGTGACTCATAGCGACCCTATGTACAACATCCCTAAAAACTCCGCTCCGTCCTGTGCCAGTTGCACCATCTCCGATACACCCATCCCAATTACCCCAGTCACTGAATCAATTCACCTCATAGAGGGCCTTCCCCTCCTTCGCTTTCCCTCCACCCTGCTGAGCCTGATGTCCCTCTCCAAGGACCGGTCCCTCCTTACAACATGTTCAAAGTATGTTAGACGGAGCCTCAGAATCCTTACCTTCAAAGAGCCACCTGGTTAAACCCTTTCCAGGATGAATCCGTTTGTTTTCCTAGCAGTCCATGGTACCCTCAATACTCTTCTCCAGCACCACAGCTCAAAGGCATCAGTTCTCCTTCTATCCTCCTTAGTCATTGTCCAGCTCTCTGATGCATAACAAGTGATTGCAAAAATCATGGCCTGTATCAGACATACCTTAGTCTCCAGAGAGATACCATTACTCTTCAGTACTTTGGAGAAGTCCCTAACAGCAGACTTTCCCATGGCAATACGTCTTTTAATTTCCTGGCTACTGGTGCCAAGAGTGTTGACTGTGGAGCCAAGCACACTAAAGCTGTGAACAATCTCAGTCTCTTCATCATCCATCCTGATGCTGCCAGTCGGCCCAGTGGTGAGAATCTTTGTCTTCTTGATATTGAGCCTCAATCCATATTGGAGGCTGCAGTCCTTGACCCTCTGCAGCAAGCGCTTCAGGTCCTCCTCAGTTTCCGCAAGCAGGGTTGTGTCATCTGCATATCGCAGATTGTTGATAGATTTTCCACCAATCTTGACCCCACATTCCTCCTCATAGAGAGAGCCCAGCCTCCCAGATAATCTGTTCTGCATACAGGTTGAAGAGGTATGGAGACAGGACACATCCCTTGCGTACGCCCTTCCCAATTTTGAACCATGCAGTGTTCCCTTGCTCTGTTCTGATGACTGCCTCCGGGCCCAAGTATAGGTTTCTCATTAGCACCATCAAGTGTTCTGGGATTCCCACTCTTCTCAGAGTCAGCCACAGTTTGTTATGATCCACACAGTCAAACGCCTTTGCATAGTCAATGAAACACAGATTATACATTCCTCTGGTATTTCTTGCTTTCAGCCAAGATCCATCTAACATTAACTACAACATCCCTAGTACCACGACCCCTTCTAAATCCAGCCTGGACTTCTGGCAATTCTCTGCTGATATGTTGTTCCAGTCGTTTTTGGATAATCTTCAGTAGAATCTTGCTTGCATGTGAAATTAATGGGATTGTTCTATAGTTTCCACACTCTGTTGGGTCACCCTTCTTTGGGATGGGAACGCAAATATAGATCTCTTCCAGTCAGTTGGCCAAGTGGTTGTTCTCCAGATTTCTTGGCACAACTCGGTGAGCACATCCAGGGCAGCATCTGTTAGCCAAAATATGTCAATTGCTATACCATCTATTCCTGTGGCCTTATTTTTTGCTATTTACTTCAAAGCAGCTTGAACTTCCTTCATCACCATAGGCTGATAAATTCTTAGGACCATTGTATGTTAGGTATTAGTTGTAGGTCCAAGTAAGAAGAATATTTGCTAACTTGAATATTTTTTCTCTTTTATCTTCCCCCCCAATTTTTAAAATTGTTTTTGCTTGCAGAGTACATATATGTTGTGTTTTGTACAGTCATTCTCTTTTATTTTTTTGAAACTCAGAGATTTGAATAAGTGGGGTGAAACGATACAACTCTCGTGCATACCTTTTCTGGTTTTAAACATCTTATTGAGGGTCATTGAGTTGCCTGTGACCCTTACGTACAGCAGCTCTGAAACCTTCCCAGTCCTAAACCAATCTCACTAATTCCGACACACCAACCCCCAGTTACTGTATCAGTCTATCTCATCCGGGGTCTTCCTCTCTTCTTGTCTAATGTACAGGTGCCTCATGAACAAAATTAAGTGTGTTAGAATTCTTATTCTTTTATAATCCACACAGTGGAAAGCCTTTGCACAGTCAATAAAATACAGGAAAACATCTTTCTGGCATTCTCTGCTTTTAGTCAACATCTGACAACAGGAACGATATCCTTACTTGAGGCCCTCTTCTGAATGTGGTTTGAATTTCTTATAGCTCCCTATTGATGTAGTGCTACAGATGTTCTTGAATTCTTTACAGCAAGATTTTACTTGAGTGTGATATTGGTGATAATTTATAATGTCTGCATTCTATTTTATGGCTTTTTTCTTTGGAATGTGCACAAATAAGCATTTCTTGCAGTCATTTGGCCTGATGACTATCTATCTTGCTGAGCATCTTCTTTATTGCTGACACGTTTTACATTATCAACTGTAATGTCTTTCTTCAGGGACTGATTCCTCCTGATAATGTGTCCAACTGGTCTCCTAATCCTTGCTTCTCAGGATAATTCTGGCTTGCTTCTTCCAAGACAGATTTGTTCATTCTTTAAGCACTCCACAGTACATGTAGTATTCTTCGCCAACACCATTAATTTCAAATACATCATATCTCCATTCTTTCTTACTCATTGTCCAGCTGTCACGTACATATGAAGTATTTGAAAGTGCCATGATTTGGGCTAGGGCCCTTAAGATGATGTCTTTGCGTTTTGATATTTTAAAGAGGTCTTTTGTAGCAAGTTTGCTTAGTGCAGCATGTCATTTGATTTCATGACTCCTCCTTCGATGATTGACTGTGGATCCAAGTAAAATGACATCTTTGACATACTTCAATAGTTCCTCTATTTATCATGACGTTTGGAGCCCAAGTGGCATAGTGGTCTAGTGCTCGTTTGCTAACTAAAAGATTGGAGGTTTAAACCCACCAGCTACTCCATAGAAAAAAAATAATGACTGTCTCCTGTAAAGATTACAGCTTTGTAAATTCCCTGGGGTAGTTCTGCTTTGTCCTTTAGGGCTACTGTGAATTCAGATCAAGCTGGTGGCAAAGGTGTTTGGTTTTTTGGTCTTCTTTAGTTTTACTCATACATGGAGTAAAAATGTATTGGTCCAGTTGTGAGGATTTTTATATTCTCTGTTGAGGTGTGATCCTGTTAAAGGCTATTATTATATTTTATCTTCATCCCTAAATGTGTCATTTTCATTTTCAGCAGGCAAGGTTGTGTCATATTTATATCTTAGATTGTTAATGAGTCTTTCTCCAATCCTGATGCGACTTTCTTTTTGATGAAGTTCAACTTCTCAGATTTTTTGCTTAATATACAGATTGAATAAACATTGTGAAAGAACCTAGATGCACACCTTTCCCGATTTTAAACTATGAAATATCTGCTTGTTTTATTTAAATGACTGTTGTCAGAACAGAGCAAGGAGACACCACATGGTTCAAAATCAAGAAGGAGTTTGTCAGGGATGTATTCTGTCTCCATACCTTTTCAATCTGTATGCAGAACAGATCATCCGAGACACTGGGCTATACGAAGAGGAAAGTGGCATCAGGATTGGTGGAAGAATCATCAACAGCCTGCGTTATGCACGTGACACAACCCTGCTTGCTGAAACTGAGGAGCACCTGAAGTGCTTGCTGCAGAAGATCAAGGACTACAGCCTCCTATATAGACTGAAGCTCAACATCAAGAAAACAAAGATTCTCACCAATTGGCAGCATCAGTATGTACGGTAAAGAGATTGAGATAGTTAACAGTTTTAGTTTACTTGGCTCCACAGTCAACACTCTTGGTAACAGCAGCCAGGAAATCAAGAGACTAATTGCATTGGGAAAGTCAGCTGTGAGGGACTTCTCAAGAGTACTGAAGAGCAACAATGTCAGACTGGAGACTAAGGTGCGCCTGATCCGG
>NW_006400052.1:322054-379615 GCF_000299155.1 Elephantulus edwardii | reverse complement strand
TTGTCCTGGAGAGGGTGAAGCCGGAAGGCTCTTTGGAGTCAAGGATTCTGAGGCTTCGTCTGACATATTTTGGCCATGTTGCAAGGAGGGACTGGTCTTTGGAGAGGGACATCATGTTTGGCAGAGTGGAGGGGCAGCGAAGGAGAGGAAGACCTTCAATGAGATGGATCGATTCTGTGACTGGAGCAGTGGGAATAAGTATGTTTGAGATAGCTAGGTTGGCACAGGATAGAAGAGCGTTTAGAGCTCTTGTACATAGAGTTGCTATGAGTCGCAAGTGACTCGATGGCACATAACAACAACAACAACATGTCTTGGCCTGCATACCAGGTTTATATGAATACAGCTAAATGTTCTGCAATTCACATTATTTTCTATGTTATTTGTAATTTCAAACCCATATGTTTTACTGTGTGATTATTTAAACAGTTGGTTTAATCAAAACACTGGTAACTGTCCTTATTTTCTTAAAGCTCTAATGCTGCTCTATCAAATACCATAAATGGATGTCTTTAAACAAATATTTAACTAGAAATTAAAATTTGAGGTATCAGTCTTATCTCTAGGCTCCAGAGGCCCTTATTTTCCAGCTTGTTTTCTAATTCCTGGGAATCTCCGTATGGTTTAGCATCAATCTTGCCTCATCTGTTTCTTTAGCTTCCTTGTTTAGTCTTTTATGTCTCAAGAGATTGATTTAAGACACACTCCATACCTTTCCTTTCATGTAGCACAAACAACTAATTTTCAAATGGGATTATAACCGCAGATGCAGAGGTTAGGGATTACAACACCTATTTTGGGGGACACAATTCCTTTGATAACATTGATATTGCCTGCTTTCAGTCAAAATTCTTCTGACATCAGTAATGATAGCCCTGGTTCTGTATCTTCATTTGAGTCAACTTTGAATTTCTAGCAGTTCCTTTTTAATGTATCCCTGTAGCCATTTTAAAATTTATCTTCAGCATAATTTTATTTGTGATATTAAGGATATTATTCAGTAATTGGCACTTTCCACTGGACCACCTTTCTAGAATAGACGTTTAGTTAGGCCTCTTCCAGTTGGTTGGCCAAGTAACTGTCTTCCAAATTTCTTTCCACAGAAGAATGTGTCTGATTGCTGAAGCATCTCAATTGGTATTTTGTCAGTTCTCAGAACCATTTTTTTGTCAATACCTTCAGCGTAGTTCAGACTTCTTCCCTCAGTACCATTGGATCACATCTGCCTCCTGAAATGGTTGATTGTTGGCCAATTTTTTTTTTAACAAATGATCTTTTATTGAAATATTTTCATCTGTAGTTCCTTAGCTAGCTGGGCGTTCCACAGCGCCACTGTTGATGTCTTCTGTGATGTCATGAGGGTGACGGCCATCAACATTGCAGCCCACAAATTGGGCAGTTCCCAGGATCTCTTTAATGGTTCCAGAGAGTTCTCTCGCTAAAGACCAGTGTTGCATATGCCGGGCAATGCCAGCAATCTCATCAAAAGTGATATTTCCACTGTGCTTAATATTTTTCTGCTTCTTTCTGTCTCTGGGTGGTTCCTTTAGGGCTTTGATGTTCAGGGCAGAGGCAGAAGGCACCACTTCAATCTGGGCCTGTCTGTTCTGAATGGTCAGTTTCACTGTAATCCTTAGTCCCTTCCAGTCACCGGTGGCCTTGGCAATGTCATCACCAACCTTTTTTGGAGACAGACCCAGGGGGCCGATCTTGGGGGCCAGAGCGGAAGTGGCACCGACTTCCCCACCGGTACACCTCAGGTATACGACTTTAATCTCATTGGGGTCGAACTTGGGCGGCATGGCGGAGACGGCTGGTGTCGGATGAACCCAGATGCCAGACGACCAAAGAAAGTTGCACCGAGGTCTCCTCCGAGCCAAAAGCTGAAAGGCCGGAAGCGCCAGTATTTTTTGGTACAGATTCTGTATTCCTTCCATCTTCTCCCCTCTCCCCTGCACCCAAGGATTCCTCCTCTTCTCCACCCCCACCCCCCAGCTTCTGTTTTCTTTTGATGCTCCTGCATCATTCACTTTTTAGCCTATGAAATCAGTGAATATTAGCAATAGTCAGGAAGTTTTCTAATTCTGCTATTGATTTTGAAGGGACTGGCAGGCAGCTCCTGAGCCTTGTCAGAGAAGAACCAGGAGGAGTGCAGGCCTGAAATTATATCCATTTTCCAGACAAGGAAATAAGTTATGGATTGTGATGATGCGGGAAACATATAATCAAGTAAAATTTGGCAAACCAGCCCCCAGACAGGCCCTCCACCTCCTCCTCTCACTCTGCTGCCCCTGAGTTCTCTACCATTGAAATTCTAGATTTTCTCCAGACTCTGAACTGAACCAAACCCTCTTTTCTCCAGCTGTTTTTATTGCCTCTTTACTAGTGCCCTGGGAATGGCAGGAGGGCCTTGAGAACAGTCTTTCAGGAGTTGGCTGGAGCAGAGGGAAGCAGGACTGGCGGAGTTGGTAGGGCTGGGTCCTGGTAGGTCTGGACAGACATTTGGATTTTGAGGACCCTCAACAGAAAGTCCTGTATGAAAATTCGGCCTCTGAAAAGGCTGTGGAGAACATGTCTCCTCTGACAACGTGGGATCACATTAATTGATGCTCTTGCTAGCAGCTGGTTTTTAACTTGAGGATGTCAGATTTTGACAGTGACTCTGACTATTGGGGGTGGTAGAGTGGTGAGTGTCTCCGGATTCAGTGTGAGATAGATGCCAGATTCTCTATAGATGGAGTTTTACAAATCTTCCAGAATCACTGCCTTAGAACCAGCAAAGGCCTCATGATTGCCTCCTTCTTCAGTGTTTTGTTTGTTTGTTTTACATCTTCCTGAGGGTTGGGTTTTTTGTTTTTGGGGTTTTTTTTTTTGCCTCAAGGAGGGATGTTAGGAAGGAGGTTTGGTGGTTCGATTTTCTCATACACAACCCCCCTTCCCAAACACAAGCATTTGGGTTAATCAGATATCAAAGAACAATGCTAAGGCATGCTAACAGTACTTGCTAAGCTTGCCTTCCTCTCAGCTTGTGTACATGAGCTGAGGGCTTGCATCTTTCTCTCAAATTGGAAAGGATCAGGCGTCTTGGGCCTACTTTATCAGTGAGAGAACATTGGGCTCTGACTGATATTTATCAATTGTCCTCTAGTTGACTCCGACTCATTATAACCCTCTGTGTGTCAGGGTGAAATGGATTTCAGTGGATTTCCAGTGGCAGGTTTTTGGACATAGATCACTAGACCTTTTTCCTGAGGTACCTCTGGGTATACATGAACCACCAACCTTTTAAAAAAAGATTTGTTTTATACTGATATATTTACAAAGTTTGAAAACATTGTTTTTCACACAAGATCATTCCCATTTCCTTCCCCCAACCCATCAAATTGTGCAGCCTGTGATTAACATGCTACCCCCTGCCCATCCTCACCCCTCCGCTTCCACCCCCTCAACCCCCACCCCGATCCTCATACTCATTCTACAATAATGGTTTTATACAGTATTTGTCCTTGTGGGACTGAGTTAATTCAGTGAGCATAATGCTCTCCAGTCCCTTCAAAGTTAGGTAGTAATTTACAAAATCATTGTTCCTGCGTGCTCTGCAGTATTCCATTGTATGAATATACCACAACTTCTCAATCCATTTGTTTGTGATTGGACATCTGGGCTGTTTCCGTGTTCTTGTGATGGTGAATAATGCTGCTCTGAACACTAGTGTAGAAGTCTCCATTTGTGCCTCAGTTCTCATTTTCTTGGGGTATATTCCAGATAATGGAATAGCTGGGTCATAAGGAATTTCTGTGTTCAGCTTTTTGAGGAAGTGCCAGACTGCCTACCAGAGTGGTTGTACCATTTTACAGTCCTACCAGCAATGTCTAAGAGTTCTTATGTCTCCACATCCTCTACATTTATTACTTACTGTCCTGTTAAACTTTGCCATGCCTACTGGAATGAGATGGTATCTCGTGGTGGTTTTGATTTGCATCTCTCTTATTACCAGTGATTTGGAACATTTTTCCATGTGTCTGTTGGCCATTTGAATATTGTCCTCTGTGAAAATTCTTTCCCTATCTTTTGCTTTTTGGTTTTCAGTCTTTTTCCTGTGGAGTCTCAGGAGTATTCTGTAAACTTTTGTTATGAGACTTGTCTGAGATGGTATTACCAAGTGTTTGTTCCCAGTCAGTAGGTTTTTCTTTTAACCTTGTTGGAAAAAATTTTTGATGCACACGGGGATTTAATCTTTGGAATGTCCCATTCATCAATTTTATCATCTCCAGATTGTGCATTTCTGGCTGTGTTTGGCAGTCTCTTTATACTGTGGACTAGGCCTTCTAAGCTTGATCCCAGTTTGTCCTTTACAAACCTTCTGGTTTTGGGCTTTAATCCCAGATCTCTGATCCATCTTGAGTTGATTTTTGTGTATTGGGTGAGATGTAAATTCTTTTTCAGCTTTCTGCAGGTGGAGGTCCTGATTTGCCAGAACCATTTGTTGAAGAGGTTGCCATTTTCCCCATTTGGTAGCTTTGATTTCATTGTGGAATATCAGTTGACCGTAGATAGCTGGGTCTATTTTGGGGTTCTCAGTTCTGTTCCATAGTGGTACCAGGCCATGCTGTTTTGGTTACTACTGCTGTGTGATAGGTTTGGGGTTTTTTTTTGCAGGATACACAAACATTTTATTCTCATTCCTCCTATTTATTTTTTGAGAAGAACGAGGCATTTCATTATCCACTCTTTCCACTCCTTAAAGGCATCCACTAGGTCAGGCAAATGCATGCTGTCCTTGTGAGTAGGCTTCGGTGTCACTCAGGGCAGGCCAGCAGATCCCTCATCGAGACACCTCAACAGTGCTTTGTATCTCTCCACAGTGCTGATAGCACACTGTGGCGTGTATAAACAGATGGGGCAGAGGGCACTGGTCAGCTTCATCCATGTGGTTTGAGCCTTGCATCAGACATGAGAGCCACTGGCGGTTTTGCATTCCAAAGATATGTCTAATCTCATGGGCCAGTGACTTACACGATCAAAGCAGAAAAATACTAGTGATTTCAGGGATGTAATAGTAAAAATCAGACTATTTACTTGAAGATGATTTCTCCAGCTTCTTCACTTTGCCTCCATAGTGTGAGCTGTAAAAATCACTGCCGTACCTGGCAAAGCTGAATATCCCCACACCATCTGTTGAAGAGGCTTGTCTAAGGACAAAATTCCAGGAGTCTCTTGGGTAAGGATCAATCATTGTTATCCCCACAACACAGAAGGCATTTTCTAGTTTTTTCCATGTCAGGAACTTCAGGATGTCCCCTGCATGAATTTGTAGGTTTTGAGTGTTCTTGTTGACTCTGAGGGAGAATCTTGTCACAGAAACAGCAATGGATTCTAGGAATTTTACTAGCAAACCATACAAAAAGGCTTCACAGTAACCCTTTAAGTCATTTAATATACTCTTCACTGATAATTCTAGTGTTCCTTAGCGACCCCGTAGACTATATAGTGTGTTTCTCTGTAGACAGTATCTTTCTTTTAGGATCATTGAAAAACTGCTGAAAGTCTTGGGGGGGGTCCTCAGGATGGGAGGCAATCCAATCTGATTCTGAGTGCAAGGTAATGTTTTCAAAGACCGTGCCGTTTGGTTTAAAGGCTTAGTTCATGAAGCGCCATTTGGCGGCACTGAAGTTCTCATACTGGGGCACAAGCTCTGGGGACTTGGAAATGAGAGCCATTTTCAGTGTCTGTTCAGAGGGCCATATGACAAGAAGCCTCTTCCATTCAAGAAGGGTTCCTATGCAGGAAAACGTTCATTCTTCCATTTGAACAACTGCTCTACCTCGAGGCTTCTTTAGAAAAACAAGGTTCTCATTAACGGTGTTTTACCTTGCAAGGATTGGCCTGTCTGGGCCATGGAAATGGTCTCAGGGTGTCCTCACCCCAGATCAGCATCCTCAGTGGCCCCAGTGCGTGTCTGTGTAGTAGGTTTTGAGGTCGGGGAGTGCTATGCCTCCACTTAACTTTTGTTCCTCAGAAGTGTTTTGCTTATTTGGAGTCTCCTGCCTCTCCACATGACATTTTCCCTTTAGATCTCCTTGAAAAACGAATTTGGTATCTGTTTTGGGATTGTGTTCCATCTTTTTTCCAACCTTAACCAGAGACCAGGGAATCCTGGCCAGTGTATGAGGGCAAATCACGTCAGGTGGTATGTTATTCTTCTTTTGGCTGAGATAATGAGGGCAGGTCTCCCTGAGGAGGTGACATTGATCAGAGACTGGCATGGGAAGGAGCCATGGGGGGGAGGTGGGAGAAGACCCCTAGACCAAGAAGGAGTTGACTCTGGTTCCTTTTATCCAGCAGCTGACACTAAGGCCCAGAGAGGGTCTGTAACCTGGGCTGGAACTTAGCCACCATGCCACCTCTCTGTGCTTGTTGTTGTGTACCATTGAGTTGGAACTGATTCATAGCTGACTCTCCACAGATTTTCAGAGGCAGTAAATTACACAAGAGATTGCCCATTTTTCTCCTGCAGAGCAGCTGGTGGATTCAGATCACATGCCTTTGGGTTGGCAGCACAGCTCCTTACTGCTAAGCCTCCAGAGCTCTGTCAGTGCTTAGTTTTTGTTTTTCCAGGGTGTGTCAGGTACAATTGCTGGAAAAGAGTGTTGCATATACCATGGACAGCCAAGATAACAAACAGGTTTGTCCTAGAGAGGGTGAAACCAGGCTGCTCCTTGGAGGCAAGGATTCTGAGGCTTGTCTGACATACTTTGGGCATGTTTCAAGGAGGGACCAGTCCTTGGACAGGGATGTCATGCTTGGAAGGGTGGAAGGACAGAGAAAGAGAGTAATACCATGGGTGAGATGGATTGACTCAATGACTAGGGTAATGGAGGTAGGTGTGTCAGAGACAGTAAAGTTGGCATAGAATAGAGCAGGTTTCAGGGCTGTTGTATAGGGGTCTCTATGAGTCACAAGGGACTTGATGACACATAACAGTAACAACAACAACAAGGTGTGTGAGGGAGAAGAACACAACAAGGAGCAGAACCTCCTCAAAACAAATCTAGGTTCTCCAGAAGTCCCCTTGAGTGGGGGCAGATGGGACAAGGTCTCTGTCTGGGTTTATTTCCAGGCCTCAGAGAGACCAGGGACACCCTTCCTTGGGCCTCTCCCTCTGCTTCCCGGAGCTCTCAGCAGAGGTGCTCCTCCATCTGGCCTCTGGGCTGCACAGCGGGGTGGGGTGGTTCCGTGGCAGGCTCTTTTGGACAGCCAGCCAAGCAGTGAGAGGCCCAGCTGAGGGAGCAGGACCAGGAGGGAGGGAGGAGCGTGGGAGGGGTGGCCGGGTGGGATCTCAGCCTGGCCCCCTTGGGGCAGGACCTCTTGCCAACCCTATACCCACAGCAAGATCCAGGCAGGCTGGGCGCGTGGAGAGTGAGTGGGTCAGCAAGTGGGGGCCGGCCAGGAGGAGATCCGTGTGTCAGAGGTTCTTGCAGGAAGTTCCCCAGCCCAACCATCCTGTCTGGGAAGCCTGTCTGCAGATGTTTCTAAGGGTGAGGCCAGAAACCCAAGCCTGTCTTGATTTGCCACCTCACAGGGCCCTTTTCAGAGGGACTGGGACAGCCACCTTTACCGCTGTACCTCCTGGCCCAGCTTTGAGATCTTCCTCGGCTGGTGGTTAGTTGGTCTACCTTCACCCCACTGGATGGGGTCACGTCATCCCTGCTTAGTTGTCCCAGCTAGGGGGCAGACAAGGTGGGTTTGAACCCTGCTTCTGGCTCCTTCTCCCAGCTTCTGTGGGCCCTTTATTTCATATCTCTATTTTGTATATTGTGTTTCTGTGGTCCCATTTCCTCTGCTGAAAATAGGAGCATTCACACCATGTGGAGCTGTGGGGCAGATTCCGGGAGTTAATGTGCTAGAAAGTGCTGAGCGCAGACCTGCTGAGGAGGTACTCTGCATTTAAGCTGCTGCTGCCAGCAGTATACTTAGGGGCTTGATAGGCTCTTGGTTGGCAAAGTAGCATCATGTGTGGAAGAGTCACAGACCAGGGGGCTGAGATTTCCACTTGGAACGACTCCAGAGAGAAGCATTTATCACTTCTGTCCTCCTGACTTTGCTTGGCCAGAGGCTGCCCTGAGCTTCTGCAGTAAAGAATAGTGTGTGTTGCCTTCACCTTCACCTTGCCAGGTAGCAAGCTGAGACATAGGGAGGTGTCCATATTGTTAACATGGACTAGTTAACAGTGCCACAGAAGTGCCGGATACTGTTTCAAAGAGTTACACATCTCTTCTCATTAATTCTCAGAGCATCCAGGGAATTGGGCACAGCTACTATTATTGCAGTTCTATGGGTGAGGAAATGGAGGTCATTGGTTTTGCCTAGCGTCAGTGCTGGTCAGTGCCACAGGTGGGGTTTGGACCCAGTCCTATCATGAATCCAGATTCTCCCTTTTTAAGATGAACTTGCCCGACTGTGTCCCAGATCATGGCCATCACTGTTACATAGTCATTGCTGCTGCTGCTACTGTTGTTGTTGTGTACCATTAAGTCAAGACCTATTCATAGCCAACCCTACAGTGGATTTTAAAAGCTAGTTAATTGCACTTGGAAGTTACCTATTGTCTTCTGTGGAGCAGCTGGTAGATTTGAACCATATAACTTTGGGTTGCCAGTTCAACTCCTTACCACTAGACCATGAAAAATCCCTTTACGGCACTACAGGAGTTGCTTTCTATTCTAAACAGAGCTGGTTCAAAATAGGCTTCAGTTATCCGAAGAGTGATTGCATTAACTCCTTGTGAGGTGAGGTGGGAGTTGTGACCCATCTCCGTCTCCTGACCTTGGCCAGAGCCCTTTCCCTTCCTGAGAGCAGAAGAAGGGAGACAGGCCTTTTTTGCAGAATTAAGATTTTATTCCAGAGTCAACGCAGCCTCGAGAGCCTACCCTTGGCTAGTTTTGTCATTGATGTGATCCCTTTGCTCATTTCGTATTTATGAGGACTAGCTTTTCGCTATGTATGTCCTGGATATGGTGGAATGGCACCCCCCTATTAGAGCATTTGCCCATCAAGTGCTCAGTGCAGCTGAGGAAAGGAGCAGGGGCTCTGGGAGAAGGCTCCTGAGGAGAGAACATTTAAGCAGAGATGTGACAGCCTGGAGTAGTAGCCAGACACAGATCCAGCGTGGCCACCATCCTCGAGGTGGAAAGGAGCTGGCCAGTGAACTGGAACTAGATTGAAGGCCTGTGAGCCAGTGGTAATGAATGTATGGAGGTGGGTCAAGGGGCCTGAAATGAAGACTCAGAACCCAGGGAGGCAGGAGAGTCTGACTGAGCTATGTGTGAGGAGGGATGGAGGGAAGGTGAGAAACAGGCCCTTGGGCTGCACTTTTTATTCTGCTGCACACAGACCCCTGGAAAAGGATTAGGCATGTGTACTTTGCTGTCTTTGTTTTTCGCTGTGTGTTTTCATTTGAATGATTCTCCAAAAAGTGAACACAGGCACATTGTACAATATCTGGATGATCCCTCTATGTTCAGGTAGGTACATTTTTATTGTGAGCCGCCTCTCCTATAACCTTGATAATAACCAAGATACAGGGCAACCTCTGATTTCAGAATCTGCCTTCATTTCATTACTCCCTCTTTTCATGTGTGCCAGATTTATCTCCCACTGTGTGTGTGGAACTTTTATAGGGACCCCATGACAACACTGAGTTTAAAAAAACCAAAACCCTTTTGAGGTAATATAAGTATCTCTGTCAGGTTGGTATTAAAATCCTATTTACTGACAAGCTGAGGTTCAGAGAGACTGCAGTGCAGCCCAGAAGCGGGTGAGTCACACCTTTGAGGTGATCACACCTCTTATCAGGACCTGAGGTGTGAGTTTGAGTCTCCCAGCTCTGCTCTAGCTGATCTGCTAGAAGGAAGGTGGCTCAGTCTCTTGGGAGCAAGGACAGAGAAAGGTGGACAGGTAGGCCCAATAGACCTGAATCTAGTCTACCACTGAATCCTTCAAGTTCTTAACTCATCTGTAAAGTAAGGGTCCTCATGCTTCAGGAAGACCCGGGTTCTCTTCTCAGCCATGTGCACCCACCTCCTGTCTGTTAGGTGAAGTTTGTGGGTTGTAGGTTTCATTGCAGAATCCAGATTAAGATGGATTAAGAAGGCCAAGGAAGAAAGGCCTGGAAAACTACTTTTGGGAATCTACCAATGAAAATCCTGTGGATCGATAATGGTCAGATCCGCAGTTGACCGTGGGATGCACAGGACTGGGCAGTATTTTGTTCTGTTGTGCAAGGGGTCTCCATCTATGAGTTGAGGTCTGACCTCACAGCAGCTGCCAGCAACATGAACCAGCTTGTGTGAGTGTCAGGTCGAGACAGCTCCTTGAGGAGGTTGTGATTAGCTCCTGCTTTACTGAGGACCACTGTCCCCACATTGAGTTGAAGAAGAGGATCCTCTATGTTGCTTCATTCCTGCCTAGCCTCAAACAAGTCACCCTCTTTCTCTTGGTTAAAGCTACAGCGCTCATGAACCTCCAGGGCCCTGAGCAGCCAGGCCACCTGTGTCCTCCACAGCTCCGTCTCCTGCCTGCTTATGAGCCCTGCTGTTCAGCGGCCTGGAACATTCTTCCCCAGAGACCCCTTGCTCCTTCAGGCTCTGCTTAGATGTCATCAGTGGGGCCGTCTCTCACTAGAATAAATCTAGAAGCCTTTCCCCCTCCCACATGCCTAATCTTGCACATGCTTCTTTATTTTTCTTCCTAACATTTGTCAAATTAAATATAGCATATCTTAATATTTACTTTGATGCCTATGTCTACTCCCTCTCAATGTAGAAAGGGGTGTAGGCAGAGAAAGCCTCTGCTCCAGATGAAACCTGAAGGTAAAAGGGGGACGTGGTGGGTGAGGAAAGGTGGGGAATAGCATGAAGCCTTGGGGTACAGCTGAACCAGGAATCTGCAGGCCCTGCAGAGGGGCAAGTACAATCAGTGAGCTGGGGGAAGATACTGGTAATCTCCAGAAGGCCATGGTGGTGATCCTTGGGGCACTTGACAAAGATCTGAGACAGGGAAGGAGCAGGAGCAGTGCTGTGTATGGGAGACCCTCTTTGCTGGGCATGATATACTTCATATGTTTGGAGTCTGCAGCCAAGAATATGGGACAAGATTTCTGTGGATAAGGCCCAGGAGAGGAGAGGGAAGTCTGTTCTCAGTACTTATTCCTGATCCAGTGTCTTGCAGTCTGCCCACGTCTTTCTTCAGCTTGCCCCTAGTCTTACCTGCGCCAAGTAGACAGACGGAGATTGTTGGAGGAGTATGTGCTGTTAAAGAGGAAAGAAGGAGAAATAGTGTGAGATACAGAAATCTATAACGTAGGACGTTAAGTTCCCTGTGATTCTAACCATCAGGAGAATGAATAATAATAATACTTAATCTGTGTTCAAGCTGCTCTGAAGGAATTGGTAAAAAATAAGGCCCCAGGAATTGACGGCATACCAGTTGATTTGTTTCTACAAAACAAATGCTGCCCTGGATGTGCTCACCAAGTTGTGCCAAGAAATCTAGAGGAGAATTGACTGGAAGAGATTCATATTTGCTCCCATTCCAAAGAAAATTGACCCAACAAGAGTGCAGAAATTATCAAACAGTATCATTAATGTCACATGCAAACAAGATTCTGCTGAATATTATCCATATCCCAAAATGACTGAGCACATCAACAGAAAACTGCCACATGAGCAGACTGGGTTTAGAAGAGATCATGGTACTAGGGATAAATGTTAAATGGATTTTGGCTGAAAGCAGAGAGTACCAGAGAAACGTCTATCTGTGTCTCATTGACTATGGAAAGGCATTTGATTGTGTGGAACACAACAAACTGTGTCCAACTCTGAGAAGAATGGAAATCCCTGAACACTTGATTTATGCTTATGCAAAACCTATACTTGGGCCAGGAAGCAGTTGTTAGAATAGAGCAAGGAAATGTTGCATGGTTCAAAATTGGAAAGTGTGTAAGCCAGAATGCATCTTATTTCCATACCTTTTCAATCTATATGCAGAACAGATCATTCGGGAGGCTGGTATCTGTGCAGCTGGTATCATTGTGGAGTAATGTGGCATCAGGATTGGAGGAAGACTCATCAACAGCCTTTGTTATACAGATGACACAACCTTGTTTGCTGAAACTTAGGAGGATCTGAGAGATCTGCTGCAGAAGGTCTAGGACTGCAGCCTCAAATATGGATTGATGTTCAACATCAAAAAACAAAAATTCTCACAACTGGGCCAATTCACAGCCTCATGATAGTGAAAAGAGTGAGATTAATGGTGTGAGTTTGCTTGATTCCACAATCAATACTCTTGGTACCAGCACCCAGGAAATTAAAAGACGAATTGTACTTGGGAAAATCTGCTGTGAGGAACCTCTCCAGAGTACTGAAGAACAGTGATGTTGGTCTCAAGGTTAAGATGTGCCTGATACAGGCCATGGTCTTCATAATTACTTGCCATGCATCAGAAAGCTGGACAGTGACTAGGGATGACAGAAGGAGAATTGATGCCTTTGAGCTGTGGTGTTGTAGAAGAATATTGAATGTGCCATGCACTGCTAGGACAACAAACAGGTTCGTCCTGGAGAGGGTGAAACCAGGCTGCTCCTTGGAGGCAAGGATTTTGCAGCTCTGTCTGACATACTTTGGGCATATTGCAAGAAGGAACCAGTCCTTAGAGAGGGACTTCATGCTTGGGAGGTTGGAGGGACAGTGCAAGAGAGGAAGACCTTTGATGAGATGGATTGATTCAGTCTGGGATAATGGGGGTGGGTGTGTCAGAGACCATAAGATTGGCTCAGGATAGAGGAGGGTTCAGAGCTGTGGTACATAGGATCACTGTGAATCACAAACGACAGCACATGACAACAACAATCTTTGTTGAGCAGTTGGCTGTCCTGGGCTCTGTTCTGAGGGCTCATTCAGTTTTCACAGGTATATACAATGTCAAGAAGACAAAGATTCTCACCACTGGACCAATTGGCAGCATCAGGATGGATGGTGAAGAGATTGAGATTGTACACAGCTTTAGTTTGCTCGGCTCCATAGTCAACAGTCAGCCAGGAAATTAAAAGGCGCATTGCCATGGGAAAGTCTGCTGTTAGGGACCTCTCCAAAGTGCTGAAGAGCAGTGGTATCTCTTTGGAGACTAAGGTGCGTCTGATACAGGCCGTGGTCTTCGCAATCACCTGTTATGCATCAGAGAGTTGGACAATGACCAAGGAGGATAGAAGGAGAATTGATGCCTTTGAGCTGTGGTGCTGGAGAAGAGTATTGAGAATACCATGTACTGCTAGGAAAACAAACAGATTTGTCCTGGAAAGGGTTAAACCGGGTGGCTCCTTGGAGGCAAGGATTCTGAGCCTCCGTCTAACATACTTTGGACATGTTGTGAGGAGAGACCGGTCCTTAGAAAGGGATATCATGCTTGGGAGGGTGGAGGGACAGCGCAGGAGAGGAAGGCCCTCTATGAGGTGGATTGATTTTTAGTGACTGGGATAATTGGGATGGGGGTGTCAGAGACAGTGCGATTGGCACAGGACAGAGCGGAGTTTAGGGCTGTTGTACATAGGGTTGCTTTGAGTCACAGGCGACTCGAGGGCACATAGCAACAACAACAACAACAACAACAACAACAACAACATACTATTCTCCATCATGATGAAGAAACTAAGATGAGAGAATTTGCTTGTCTAAGCTCATGAAGTCAGCAAGTGGCAGAGCTGAGTCTGAAACTTAGGCATTTGGTTCTTGAGGCCACTTGGCTCCTATTAATTTCTTTGGCACAATTGCATCTGTTCCTTCCCCTCCCCATAGCATTTCTACATATACCTCTTCATGTTGTCAAGTCCACGATAGCATTCCCTGTCAGATCCTTACTGGTGTGTAGTACCTGAAAAGGACACTTATCTGCAACATACATATGTGGATTATGAGAGCCATAGTGATTTCAGTGGTGTCATCACATGAAAATGAAGTATCGTAAAATTGAGAATGTGCTAAACCCTTGCCACTGAAGTCTGGTGGTCTCGTGTGGGCACATCTGGGTTGACTTTTTTGTGCTGAGGATGATTGTGTGTTCTGTGGACTGTTAGACCCTCTCCGTGGCAGGAGTACTGGGGAACAAGGTCCCCACTCAGAGTGGAGGGGGTATGTTAGCTCCCCAAACTTCTAGTAGTATTTTGGGAAGGGCACTTAAGCAGAGTTGATAAAATTGGCATGTCTACATGCCCTTTGAGGAAATGTTGAAGCAGAGATTCCTACAGAGGGCAGACCTGCTGTCTCCCGTTGCTATACCAGCATCTTAACCCAGATATGCTTTGTTGTGAGCAGAGCTCCAAACTGGTTCAGTGACAGCAAAATCAGAACCGACTCAAATACATAAAACGTGCCTGTTCTGGAACTCTAACCAGAACTGGGAAAATTCCAAGTTGAAACCTCAGAATGGGAGACTCAGAGGAGGCCTACCAAGCCCTCTCAGGAGCCTGTTGTAGGAGATGGGACTGCTGTCAGACCTGTGGATCATGACACATATTCAAAGCATTGTTGGAGTGTGACGTTTGCTGACATCATCCTGCCTGTAAGTAAGTTTATATGCCATGTTTCCAACTCCTAAAGCCAAAGATCAAAGACAAAGATTACAGGATTACCAATAATAAAAGGCAATGATAATGAAAACTACAGGGGGAAAATGAGATATTTGACTTCTTTCAGAACTGACTTAGACTGGAATCCCATCCTAAGTCAGGAGCTTTCCTTCCAGTGCTATTAGTGGTGATTGAGTACTTGTGGAGAAAAATTAAGTGTAAAGAGAAAAAGTGGAGTGCAGTTTTATTTAGGGTGATGAGAGACAGCTTTCCAAGGCAGGTAGTATGAGCAGAGGCAGACACAAGCCAGGTATGCCCTGTGGATACCTGGGCTGAGAGCCTACCTGAAGGAGGAACAGCATGTGCAAGGACCCTGAAGTAAGAGGGCTAGACCTCTATGTTAGAGCAGTGGCAGGATACAGGTGTCACGGAGTTTGGAGAGGTATGGAGGACAGTACTGACCTCAGAAGCACCTAAGTAGGAGTGAGCTCTGAGTGTTCAGGGATCCTCAGACCGACTTCCTGGGAGGCAAGGACCGTAGTGACCCTCAATTTACAAAGGATTAAAAGGAGCCTCAGAGGGTCCAGACCCTTCCCAGCTTCTTGACAGGATAGGATGAAGTGAGCAGCGCAGGGCCTCTTTAGTTCCCTCTGCCCCAGGCTGCTAGACGAGCCATGTAAGTCCTCATGAATCTGACCCCTACCTTGTGAGACAGAGCTTCTGAGAGGGCCAGTTTCAAGGTCATTGTAAGAGAATTTGCAAAACTCAGACAAATGAAGTGTTTGAGATATAAAGAAAGAGTAAGTCTGAGATACTCAAGTGCTCAACAGCCAGTGTAGTGATAGCCCCTCAGGACTCCTTACCACCAGGAGGGAGGACCAGCCTTCCCAGCCTGCTGTGTTCTGGTAAGTCTGGTTGAGGAGCACTGTGGTTTTGGCCTGAGATCCAGTGCTTTCCTTCCCTATGGAAGACCCCCCCACCCCCAAGCTCCAGACCATGGAGTAGAAAACCTCTTCTCTTTTCCATCCTGCCTTTGCCCTGAGGTGCACGGAGCTGTCACTTGCTGGTGTTATGGGTAGGGAGTTGTACTGCTTACCTAAAGGCTGTGTCTCTTCGGCAGTTCAAATCCACCTATGGCTATGCTGGAGAAAGATGACTAGTCTCCTTCTGTGTGATTCACAGCTTCCGAAAACTCACTGGAGGGTTCTGACAGGTCAGCAACGAGTTAGAATTTTTGTATTGGTTGGTGAAGGAGCGCTGATGGCATAGTGTGTTGTGAGTTGTGCTGCTCACCCGAAAGTCAGTGATTCAAATCTACCACCTGCTCTGAAGTAGAAAGCTGGTTTGGTGTCCTCCTGGAAAGATTTACAGCCTCACAAACCAGATGGAGGGTCACAGTGAGTTGAACTCAACTTGATAGAAGTTGATGAATATTACATGGTTTAATTGCATTTCTCTCTTACATGAGATTAGTGCATGTTCTTGGTTGAGTGAATGAATGTCTCCATGGGAATGTCTCCTGGGAAGTGTCCTTGTTCTCTCACATTGCCCCCAGGTGGCTTACCTGTAGCTTACAGCCATGGCCCAGGCTTTCAGCTGACTCAGGATGCACTAGGAAGTAGCAGGTGGGAACATAGCACATTAGCAGTTGCTCCTCAGGGGTGCCCTGACTGGAGGCTGGGGGCAGAATCAGGCTCCTGGATGCTGACACTTGGACTCCAGAAGCAGCCTCTCCTCCGGCCTGGGTGTCCTCTGCTGGCGGCTCTCCCAGGAGCAGGTCTTGGCTATGGTGCAGGTGTTTCATCATCACAGGGCTGCGTCACAGATACCTCAGCAGAGGCGCCACCCTCAGTGGGAGGACAGGGCATGATCCACCGGGACGCTGGGGATCTTCAAGTTCCTCCTTCTGCCTTTGCCTCAGCTATCAGTGGCCGCTTTAGTAAGATTGTAAAATGGTAGCCCTGGTGCATCGAGACCAAGGCCTCTCTCTGCTACTCCCCAGCTGGGCGACCCCAGGTAAATAGCTTCTCTTCTCTGAGCCTCTGCTGTCACCTATGTGTGGTCTTGGCTCCTGGGGTGGGGGGAAGGTGAGGGAAATGTGCTCAGGAGAGACATTTGGAAGTGGCCAGCACCCTGCCCAAGGCCACCCAGCTGCCCAGTGTCTCCTGGACTCTGGAGCCCTGACCACTGTTGATCGCACTGCCTTTCTCCATGTTGCCTTTGTCATGTTGACAGCCATGTGTTCCCGTGTTTACCAGGTGCCCTCTGCTCACAGTACGTGTCATAGCACTGAGTTCAGCCCTGGCTCTGCGTGACGCAGAGACTTTGAGGAGTGAAGTCACTGAGGGTGATCTGAGACGGGACACCAGACACTGTTCACACCACCCTGCCTCTGGATTCTGAGATTCCCTCCTGGCCCTTTAAGGAACACAGGCAGTCAAATATCCTGCTTAGGCACAACCCGTGGTTAACCACCAACTTCTGTGAGGTATTTTATATTAAAAATTCATCATGTATGCAATGGTTCATAAGAACAAGTGGTTGCTATTTTGCAGCACACTTTAAAACATTTTTATTATTGTATCATGCTAAAGATATTTTAATGTGTCAAAGTATTTATATAAAAGATATACTCTACACCATGTTAAGGCAAATAGTTCATGTTACTGTACAAATTCAAACAAAAATAGATTTGAGAGCACAGCAGGCTGAGAGGACTGCCATTAATCCCACCATTATTATGTTTGGAGACAAGTCCACAGGACCCACGGGTTCTTTTCTGCCCCCTCACCCTGACCTCTGGGCGGGTCTAGAGACTCACCAAGTTCCTTCTTCCTCAGGATCTTTCATTTGCTGTTTCCCTGCCAGAAATTCTTCCCTCAGATGCCTGCATGGCTCCCTCCCTCTTTCAATTCAGATACATCTGCTTAGATGTCCCCTGTACAACATGGCTCAAACAGCACCTCCATTTCTTGCCATGTTTTTACGGTTTTATTTTCTTTTCCACCCTTACCATCCATCCCTCTGATATGCTTGTGTATGTTGGGGTATTACCTGCCTCTTTGCTGGAGTGTGAGCTGCTGAAAGGCAGGCACCGTCTCTCAGTGACTGCTCCGTCTCCCATACCCAGGACAGTGTCAAGAACTCCAGGAAGTTTGATGGGGTGAATAGATTGGATATGTTTTTGTGGGTGCATCTGGGCCCAGGCAGCCCAGAGAGGAGACCTGGATTTGTTCCTTGTGTTCTCAGCAGATACCCAGCTGCTGTGCTGAGCTGCTCTTTTCTTGAAGATTACAGCTCTTGAAGATTACAGCTGCCCAGGGAGTAGGGTCCAGCAGATTGGAGAAGAACCCACTAGATCTGCAAATGATAGAGGCCAGAAGGAAGGGTCTGAATGATAGAGGCTGAAATAGAGAAGTGGTAAGGGTAGGGGGCGACTTGAGAGTGATTGCTGTTATGGTTCTTAGTGCCATTCACTGTGGTGGGGAGGAATTTGTTTTGTGTTGTGAGGGAACTAGGGAGCCATGGAAGAGTCTTTAAAAAGGAAGGATTTGGAAGATTGAAATGGAGTTTTGGTTAATGGAGTTAAGAGCAGAAGATGAGAGTCCAGGGGGGGCCCTGAGCTGGGGAAGAGGGAAAGGAGGTTCAGGGCCCCACAAGCAGTAAGGTAGAAGAGGTCCTGGAGGAGGTTGACAGAGCCTCTCAGAGGTGAGGAATTTGCACGCTTTCCCTAAGGATGATAGGAGCATGGTGGGGAGATACGGCAGGGTTTAACCAAGAGTGGGCAGGGCTAGTCTTTAGAACCCCTCGAATCATGGAATTGGGGGCATGCTGGAGGGAGTGAGTGTAGAGTTGGGGGCACCAGGGAGAAAGGTGGACGTGAAAGAGGCTGCAGGCTGGGGAGAAGAGGTACAGGATGGAGAGAGGTGGTTACATAGATCGAGATACAAATTGACAAGATATTTAGCATCAAGATCTCTAATTGAGGTATCGGGGCCTCTGGCAGAAGGGTGCCCCAGCAGTGATCCCCTTGGCAGCTCAGAATCCTGGTGTGATTTCTTACCCCAGTTGCTTCCCAGCACTGTCCATCTTGTCTTCCCTCTTGCTTCCTCCCACTCACCTCCCTTCCCTTTGCCCAGCCGGGCAGCTTGCCACCATCACATGCCAGGCAGTAGCGTGTCCGGCTCAGCAGCTCCCCTGGGGCACGAGAGAAAGCTGATGCCCACGGTGTCCCTGGAACCAGCTACCACTTCTCTAGGGGTTGTGGTAGCTTCTGACCTGCTGTCCGCAAATAACCCCCAGCCAGGAAGGTGCAAGTCCCACGCCCAGGCCGGCCACACCAGGTAGGGGCCCAGCTGGCAGTCGCTTGGTGACCTTCTCTCCTCTGCTCTGGGAACTTGAGACAGAGCAGCAGCCCCGGTGTCTCTCAGTTTGTTGGGTGCAAGTCTGACGGAAGCCGAGGTTTCCGGGAAGGAATAGGCCTTGGCTGAGCCTTTAAAATGGACTGTTAGGCCCCAGGGAAGTGCAGACGCCGTGGGCTGCTTTTGTATTAAGATTCTGGTGTATCTGTCTTCCCTCATTTATTAGGTGGGGGCAGAGGGGGACAGAAGCTGAGGGAAATACATGGGGGGAGGAGGAAGGTAGTTGGTTTGTTGGTAGTTGGAAGGTGGCAGATTGGTGGTTCCTTGTTCTCGAAAAGAGAAAGTGAGAGAGTGAGTGTGTATGTATACACACACACAGAGGGAGGAGGCCTGTTGGTAGATGCTGTAGTGTTGAGCTTGGGTGCCCAGGGCTGTCTGATTCATCCTGGGTTACCTCAGCACTGGGGCATGGGAGTGACGTGGAGGTGGAGTTAAAGCCACACTGATACCCTCCCAGTCAGAAGTTGGGGTGGATGACCAGCCAGCTCCCCTCAGTACAAATATCCAGGTCTGATCTATGCATGTTCTAGGAACTCTTTTTCTCCCAGACTGTGACCTTGAGACCTGGGTCTTGTTTGTTCTTCTGCCCTCCAAAAAAGGGCAGCAGGTCCTCTGAGGGCTGAGGTCTTCCGCACCATCACTAGTTCCACACTATATAGAGCACAAAACAGTGCTGCAGAAATCAGGCTGTTAGAGGAAAAGGGCTGGTGTGACGCTCCCTCCTTCTCTGACTGACTCCCCTCTTGTCTTACAGACTCTGCTCTGTCCATGACACTGTCTGCATGTCCTGCTGCCACATACTGACCTGAGCTAGGTGCCAGCGTGTCACGCTGCCACCATGAACAAAGTGTCTGTCATCAAAGAAGGCTGGCTTCACAAGCGTGGTAAGGACCCTTTTTGCCCACTGACTGGTCTGTCTTCTCTGACTTGGCTCTTGTGGCAGCTGGCTCCTTGAGTGGCTGAGGGACAAAGGCTTTACCAGCTGGCCAAGGAACCGGCAGTCCACAGCTCCACCTGCCTGGCTCGGGGCCAAAGCACTTGTAACCCATTTCACTAGAATTGGTTGGGAAGCAGTGTCTCCACCTGGGCAAGTGTCTGGACCACCCGTGTGAGCCTAAGGACCAAGCCTTTTGCTCTCTGTCTGCGTTAGTGAGTGAGCTCATTGCCAAATCCAGCGTGTGAAGAAATGAGGCTCCGAAAAAAGTCACACAAGTGAAGCTACATAGTGAGAGCATGGTGGTGAGCTAAGTCTCTGAGAATATAGTGGTGCTCTTACATTCCTGTGAGGACAAAGGGGTACAGACAGAAAATGGAAAAATAAGTAGAGTAGATGTAGAATATGAACTGGTGAATGAAAGTAAACAGAGAGAGATGGAGGAGTCAGGGTCAGTGGTGTCCTTGACCAGAGTCCTTGTGTAGGTGAGTCAGAAAACCAGCCAGATGGCTCAGCAAAGCTGTCCCAGGAAGAGAGGACAGCAAGGACAAAGGGCCTGAGGTGGGAGTGTGTCCGATGTATTCTAGGAACAGCAAGTTGGCTGGTGTGGCTACAGCAGGGTGAATGTGGGCGGGAGGGAGGAGAAGAGGCCGAGGGACAGTGTGTATCACTCGGGGTGAGGCCCTGCAGGCCTCAAGAGGAGCTGAGCTCTGACTCTGCTAGTGGGAAGCCCTAGAATGTTGTCAGCCAGGGTGTGACGCTCTTACTGCACAGAGGAAGCAACTGAGGCCTGGAGAAGAGATCTCATCTGCAAGGAAGAGCTACAAACCCCAGGACTCTGGTCTGTGCCCAGAGCCATGTGCAGAGCTGCTAAGCTGCTGTGTGACAGCAGCAGGCTGAAATCAGGAGCCTGAGCTGACAGTCACCTTTGTCCCCCAGCCCCTAAGAGTGAAGGAGACAGTGACTTTCATGGACGCTCCCCTTGTGGAGGGAGATTGCCAGGCTCAGTGATAGCTGTTCTTTGTGCCCTTACATTCACCTAGTAAACATTTATTGAGAACATCCTGTGTCCCAGGCATTGTTCTAGGCCCTGACGACACAGCAGTGAACCACAGGCAAGGCTTGTGTTGCTCTCAGGTTTGACAGAAAGCCCTTATGAAGATAGGAATGCTATTGGGGTGCTTCGGAGATCAGAGGAGGATATGAGGTGGGGGGCCACTGTTGGAAGTTGGACATCAGGGAGAATGGTCTGAAGCAGTGAGGAGGGAGTAGAAGACACATGGTTAGAGAGCACGTGGGCCAAAGGATGGCCATTGATTCCTGAGGGACAGGAAGCAAAACAGAGGCAGATATGGCCAGCCCAGTAGAACTCTGGGAACCCCTCCTGCCCTCTCCCATAATGTAGACACCCCCGCCCCTAGGTACAGGATTTGAGGTGACTTCCTGGGAACAGGCCTGTCCATCTCACTGAACAGAGGAGCTCCTTTCTTCTGTCCTTACCAGGCAGGCAAAGCATTCCAGGCTGGCCTCCATCCCCCACGCTGAGCCCTGAATTTGAGGCTATTGATGGAGTCTCTGAACCGCAACAGATATTAAGGTTCCAACCCTGACTCCACCACTTCCTTTGGTGTGACCATGAGCAAGCTGCAAGCACCTCTCAGAGCCCCGTATTTGGTTTCCCATCTATAAAATGGGTCAATGCCAGCTTCGTGTCACAGAGTTTGGGGCTTTTACTAGCCATTGTAATCTCAGTGCTGTCAAAAGTGCTTGGCACACAGCAAGCACTCAATTAATGTTTGTGGAATGAGTAAATAGTGTTGTGTAGGTGATTGATTTTGTTGTACAAGGTTCTCAGGCTCTGCTCACTCAGCCTGAAATGTCTGAGGTGCTGACCGACCAGGCCTACTCACTAGGAACCTATAGTCTGCCAGAGCACTGTGGGGCAGGAATATATTTGTTCTGGGCCCTGGTGTTGATGTGAATGTGTCTCTGCCCCTCTTAGGACCTCAGTATCTCTATTCTTGTTACAAAGAGCTGGATGAGTGGGCCACAGCTTCCCTTGCATGCTCGGGTGGCCTGGCCAGGACACAGGTCCTTTGGTTTGCACCTTAACACGGCTGTTTATTCTGAGCAGAGGTGGGCAAGGCCAAGCAGGCTGTGCTGACTGCATCTGTTTGAGGACCTATACTGTTCTTTCCCTTCTCTGCCCCTCTCCTTATTCCACTCTTGGTTGTAATAATTGTGACTCCCGATTACCTAGTTCCCTCTCTGTGCTGTGCTGGCTTCTGGGCTAGCTCGATTTCTTTGAATTTTCACACCTTACAAGGCACGGTCTTACATTCAAGAAGCTGAGACTCACCTGGGTGGCTTGCCTGCCCGGGATTTTAGCTAGCTGGTGGCAGGCAGAGCTACACTCAGCTCTCAGGCCCTCTGACTCCTGAAGCTGTGTGCATGGCCTGGCCCCTGTGCTGCTTCTGCCCACGAAAGTGCATATCGAGAGCAGGACTGTTAAATGGGGTCACCCACCCTGTTTTACTGCACTTACAGCCTTCAGTGGAACATTTTGAAGTGCAGAACCAGCTCTGTTCTGTTGCACACAGGGTCGCTGTGAGTTGGAGCCACTTGATGGCACCTAAAAAAGATGAATTGCATTGGGAAAAACTGCTGTCAGGGACCTCTCCAAAGTACTGAAGAGCAACGATGTCCGTCTGGAGACTAAAGTGCGCTTGATACAGGCCATGGTCTTTGCAATTACTTTTACTTGTTATGCGTTGGAAATCTGGACAATGACTAGGGATGACAAAAGGAGAATTGATGCCTTTGTTCTGTGGTGCTGGAGAAGAGTATTGAATATACCATGGACTGCTAGGAGAACAAACAAGTTTGTTCTGGAGAGGGTGAAGCCAGGCTGCTCCTTGGAGACAAGGATTCTGAAGCTTTGTCTTACATACTTTGGACATGGTATCAGTCCTTGGAGAGGGATGTCATACTTGGGAGGGTGGAGGGACAGTGCGGGAGAGGAAGACCATTGATGAGATGGATTGATTCAGTGACTGGGGTGATGGTGGGTGTGTCAGAGACAATAAGATTGGCAAAGGATAGAGCAGGGTGTAGGGCTGCTGTCTATAGGGTCACAGGCGACTCAATGGCACATAACAACAGATAACAACAATGCCCTGTGCCTGGTCTCCATCTGACACTATCTGCTGGTTTAGAGGCAGACAGCTCATGGTCAAGAGTAAGACCGTGATCTGGTCCCAGAGCAGACCTGAATCTCAGTCCTGGCTCTTCTGGTTCCCAGCCCTGAGCCTTAGGCCAGTGATGAACCACTTGTTCCTCAGAGCCCTGGTCTGTGAGATGGTTCTGATAGTGTCTTATCGCAGATTGTCTGGACGATGTTTTTCTCTCTACCTAGGTTTCTTTGCCCCCCCCCCCAGCTTATTCTTGCTAAAATACACAGAGACAAGTGGTGGATTGTAAATTCAGCCCCATTCAGCCAGCACATAGTTGAAAACATGGAATGATGGCCCCACAGAACCCCCCACCCTCCGGATAGTAGCCACACCTCTAACTTCTGACAGCATAGGTGAATTTTGCTGGTTTTTGAACCTTATGTAAATAGAATATTCAGTATCTACATTTGAAAGAATCTAATAAGTTAATCTAATTAAGCATTTAGGATAGTGCCTGGGACATCCGAGTAACATTGTATCATCATCACCATCAAAAGTACTTACTTAGATATACTCTTGATAAGATATCCCCACAAGGGCTCAGAGAAAGGAAGTGATTTCTCAGAGGTCACACAGCTGGACACCCACACTCCCAGGTGTGAGTGTGAGTGAGTCCCAGGGCCTGGTGACACAAGCTTTGCTTTTGTAGTAGCCTGTGATGAAGAACCTTTGTGGAGGTTTTGTGGAGCACCTGTTGTGTGCTGCGCCCTGGGTGGGCTGCCTCATGGTTGTTGTACTTTTATAAAAAAAAAATTATTGTGTTTTCAGTGATGGTAGACTTAGCTGTGTAGGTTAACCTCAATAGTTTCTACACAGTCAATGTAGTGACATTGGTTACGTTTGTCACAAATCACGAACCATCTCATTATTTCCTCATTATTTACGAGTCTGTTCTGTTTTCCATTTCTTTTAACCATTTTCCTGAAATAAAATTTACATAGAATTCACTTTAGCTATTTAAATGTCCCGGTCAGTGGTATTTAAAATTGCAGAGTTGAGCCCATTTTATTGCCTGCAAAAGAAACTCTGTTTCTCTTTTAACTGTCACCATCATCCCCAGTGTTGCTGTTTTCCTTCCCACTCAGGAACCACTAATCTGTGTTCTGCTTCATAGATTTGCCTATTCTGGATAGTTCATGCACATTATGCAATCTATGGTCTTGTTTGTTTTCCACAATGCATTGTTTGATTTGAAACCAGCCCACCGGTGGAATCCAGGGTCAGTGTAGGTGGGTAGCCCCTCACCTCAAGCAGAGGCCTCAAAGTCGGGGCCTATGGCCCTGCTCTGATGGCTCACCAGGTGTTCTCGGAGCTGTTGGAGGTGGCTCTGCTCATCTCTTCTTGGTCCCGGCTGGCCTGGTTCACCTTACCCTTCTTGTTAAACTTGTGGTAGTAGATATAGAGCGCATGTGCTTTGGGCGTCTTTGCCTTTCTCGGGTGAGTGGAAGGAAGGCTTTTGGGTGGGTTTTTCCCTCAATTTCCCTTGGACTCTCTTCATTGGTCCTTTGCACCTTTGATCTACATAAATGCTTGTGCTTATAGGAGGTTTCCCCCTGAAGTGTTGGGAAATGGCTGGACAGCTGCTGAAGTGGATGACTGTGACTCCATGGCTGTCTTTATCCTGTGGTGGAGTCGTCCAGTCATCTCAATCTATGGTCTTTTGCAACTGGCTTTTTTTCCACTTACAATGTCTATCCATGTTTATCCTATATTAGTACTTCATTCCTTCCTATTGATTATTAACATTCTATTGAATGTATTGAATCTACTGCATTTTTTAAAATTTATTTAACCATTGCCATGGGAAAGTCTGCTGTCAGGGACCTCTCCAAAGTACTGAAGAGCAATGGTATCTCTCTGGAGACTAAGGTGCATCTGATACAGGCCATGGTCTTTGTTATCACTTGTTACGCACCAGAGAGTTGGACAATGACCCAGGAGGACAGAAGGAGAATTGATGCCTTTGAGCTGTGGTGCTGGAGAAGAGTATTGAGAGTGCCATGGACTGCTAGGAAAACAGATTCATCCTGGAAAGGGTTTAACCGGGTGGCTCTTTGGAAGGAAGGATTCTGAGGCTACGTTTAACATACTTTGGACATATTGTAAGAAGAGACCCGTCCTTGGATCCTTGGAGAAGGACATCATGCTTGGGAGGGTGGAGGGACAGCGCAGGAGGGGAAGGCCCTCTTTGAGGTGGATTGATTCAGTGACTGGGATGATCAGGATGGGAGTGTCAGAGACAGTGCGATTGGCACAAGACAGAGCAGAGTTTAGGGCTGTTGTACATAGGATCGCTATGAGTCGCAAGTGACTGGACGGCACATAAAAACAACATCCATCCATCCATCCATCCATCCATCCATCAGTTAATGGATAGTTAGGTAGTTTCCACCCTTTGACTATGAATAGTACCCACAGTGCTGTGAATATTGTCTGTTAATTTCTGTATGTGTGTTTTTGTGTTTCACCATCTTATTAAAATAGTTTTTTTACTGTGTTTCAGGTGAAATTTTTTGCAGCATATTAGATTCCCTTTTTTACAGTTGTTAAACAAATTGTTCTATGCCATTGGTTACAGTTTTTACAGTGTGTCAGCATTCTCATTGTTTCCATTCTGTTTGTTCTGTTTCTGTTGATCTAGCAACCTTTCCCCTTCTTGCCTTTTCATTTTTACCTTTGGATAAAAGCTGAATTTTGGTCTCTTCTAGTTAATTTCTTAAGGGAGCATATTACTCATGGATGATACTGTTTATTTTGTAAACTAATCTGTTGTTTGACTGAATGGCTAAAGTGACAGAAATGGCTTACATTCCGAGTTCAGAAGGTATCTTAGGGTGGAAGTCTTGGTGATTCCTCTATTCTCCGTCAAGTATGGCTGACCTTACTTTTAGGAATGTGAGTTTTCTTTCCCACTTTGTTTTGCCCTTGGTCAAGATAGTAGTGGCAGCCGGGCACCATCTAGCCTTCTAGAGGCAGTGTGGTTCATGTGTGCTTTTTACTGGACTAGTTTCTCAGTTGAGAGTTTTTCTTCATTCTCTTTTGCACCATACAAGTAGATGGGGATAATTGCACTGTGAGTAAGTGATCAAATGTATGTGTGTGTTTTCTGAGTAACATAGCTCCTATCCAGTCAGGACAAACAGAACAAAAATGAGGCTTGCTGGTCTCTGATGGGCTGAGAAGGCATTCTGAGGGCTTGGCACAAAAGTGTTAGAACACTTGATCCCAGCCTTGCTACACACCAGCCCCTGCTGGGAGCTGGGACTCTGCATTTGGGACCTGAGAAACTCAGGCCTGGCTTGAGCTTTCCTGCTCCCCTCCCTCCGCCTCTTGAGGTTCCTGTCCTCCCACAACCCCTCCCTGGGGTTCAAACTTACAAGGCCATAGGGCATGTGTGTTTGGAAGCCTATGCCTCCCTCAGGACTGAACCACGTGCTAGCAAGAAGGGCATGCTACTGGCCACATGGTGAGGCCACTGGCACCAGAGGCCTACACAGATATCTTCCTGCCAGTCTCAACCCTGGGTCACTTGAGTCCAGTCCAGCACCCTGGCCTGTGTCAGGAGGGACCACCTCAGGGTTCTCTGAGACAGATACTTGCCTCCTCTCTTCCCACCATGGTCCTCTTCTGTTTCCTTTCCACATCACGTTGCCTGCACACGGGAATGGTCCACCCTTGCCCTGACCTCTCCTTGTTTCAGGTGAATACATCAAGACCTGGAGGCCCCGGTACTTCCTGCTGAAGAGTGACGGCTCCTTCATAGGTTACAAGGAGAGGCCAGAGACCCCTGACCAGACCTTACCCCCCTTGAACAACTTCTCTGTCGCAGGTGCGAAATATCATGAGATTCGGGGTTGGGTGCTCAGAGAGTGGCCTGCCTAGTCATGGGAGTACATGAGACTTGACTGTTCTTGAAAAGCTGGTATCCCACCCTCAGCCTGGCTTCCCTTGGGTTAATTCCTGCCCTGCTCTGCCCTGCCTCAATGTCACTGCCTACCCCTCACCCTCACCCCTGGCTCTGTACAGAGGGGATATAGAACAGGTAGAAGGGAGAAGCCAGATTTTTTTCCTTCATACTCAAACCCAGACTTCTTCATGGTTCCAGCTCCTGCCAGCTGAGGTCCTGTGATTCTAGCTGGTGGTAGGTGCCTCTCACTTCTGGGCTCTGAAGACAGCCCTTCACCTTGCTGCTTAAGAGTCTGTTTTCCACTCCAGCTCACCTCGGGGCAGAAGTGACCTCTTGGGCATTTCTGACTGGATGCAGCCTAATGAAAACATCACAGGCCCAAGCCCTTGACTTCTCCCAACACCTGGTCCTGACTGAGCTCCCTTAGTAGTTTTCTTGAGGGTGAAGGTTGGTCACGAGGATAAACAATAGCCCCTCTCTAGTGAGCTCTCGCTTTGTACCAGGTACTTCCTAAGCCCTCACACTGATGCTTACACTTAGTTCTCAGAGCAGTGGCACAAAAGTAGCTGGTATTTTATCTTCCTTTTACAACATGTCATGAAGCTGAGCAACGTGCAGTATTTGGCTACAGTGACTAATTGACAGAGCCACTGTCTGACCTGGGATCATGGTCTAACTCCCCACTCCTTCCCTCTGCCACCTTCCTGCTCTACTTACATGACTAGTCACCAAGTCCTAGAAGCCCTTCAGTGACCATCTCCAGACAACCACCCCACCCTTTGCTCCTGCTGCTTCCTAGACTTCCACCTCAAGGCCATCCCCCACTCTCAGTTTGGCTTTCTCTAGAATGTCGCTCAATCTCTTTATCCTGCATAAAGGTGTTATCTCTTTGGTCCCCATGGTATTGGTTACCCCAGTATCTCCAGCCCCACCCTCTCACTGAACTCCTAACCTATCAGAAGCCAAGAGCGGTTTCCTGGATATCTCTTATAGGTGTCCCCTGAGCCCCTTAGCCTCATTATGTCCCCTTCTTCAGCCTTCTATTCCTACCTCAGAGTCAGCTCTAGTTGTCCCTCAGGCCCCAGCATAACACACTATTATGGTCTCTGTCCTGCTGGCCCAGTCCTATCCTGTCACAGTGAGTCCCTGGCCCAGCCTATTCCCTAGACACCACCCCAGTCTTACTCAGAGGGATCTGTCTACATCTGTTTGTGTCCCTCCCCTGCTCAAAACCCATCCACAGCTCTCTGCTGCCCTCCAAAGAGTCTGGATTTCACATTGTGGCCTCCAGAGCTCTACCTGGGCTGACCCATCCACCTCTACAGTCTTATTTCTTTCTTCTCATATTCACAGCATAATTAGCATAATTTCCTGAATAAATCAAGCTTTTCTCACTCTGGTCTTCTGTATATAGTATATTCTTCTGTTAGATAGTTCTTTATTTTCCTTTAGAGCTCAATCCAGATGTACCCCTTCTTCCAGGAAGCCCTCCCTGCCCTTCAGGCTAGGCTGGGTGCTGCTTTTGGGCTTCTTTATGCCTCTGGGTTTCCCCTGTCATATTCCTTTCAAGTACTGAAAAGTCGCTCTCTGTTTCTAACCCCTTCCCTTCCCTCATTAGATTGTGAGCCCCATGAGGGCCAGACTGGAGCATTCTTGTTCTCCAGTGCCATCTGGGCACAAGGAGATGCTTAGGAAATGTGGGCTGCAGGCTGGCAGGGCTGCCTCTCACTCTACCTCTCTTCTCTCTTTCCACAGAATGCCAGTTGATGAAGAGGGAGAGGCCACGGCCCAACACATTTGTAATACGTTGCCTGCAGTGGACCACAGTCATTGAGCGGACCTTCCATGTCGACTCTCCGGATGAGAGGTGAGCCTTTGACGGGGCCTGCCTTTGAACTGAGCAGCTGTGCCGTCTTTACTATTCTGCACTCCTACCAGCAGAGAATGAGAGTTCCAGTTTCCTACATTCTCACCAACACTGTTCTGGAACTTTCTCCGCCCTCCTTGAAATCTTACTAATCATCTTGGTAGGGGTGAAGTGATAGCTCATGCCTTTGGTTGCATTTCCCTAGTGGCTATTAATGCTGAGCATTTTTTCATGTGCTTGTGGGCGATTTATGTGTCTTCTCTAGTGAAATGTCTTCAAACCGTATTTTTCGATTGGGTCATTTGCCTTTTTTATTCTAAGAATGTCCTGTATATTCTAGATCCTAAATGCTGTCAGACACTTGGTTTCCCAGATTTTCTTCCAGTCTATAGCTTGTTTCTTCGTTTTGTTGAACAAAAGTTTTCCATTTCCATAAAGTCCATTTTATCAGTTCTTTGTTCCTTTTGCTTTCGAGTGCCAAATCTGAAAATACGTTGTTAAAAGCTAGGTCCTGAAACAATGCTGTGTATTTTCTTCTATAAGATTTTGATGGTTGTAGTTTTTACATTGAGGTCCTTCATCCCTTTTTGCGTTAATTTTCATGTGGTAGGTGGTATGGATCTATATTTGTTCTTTTGCTTGTGAAGATCCAGTTTTCCCAGTATAATTTGTTAGCGACTATTCTTTTGCTTTTACAAGGACTTAGCACTTTTTAAAAAATCAGTAGACCAGAGCTGTTTGGTTTATTTCTGTATTCTTAAATCTCTTCCATCAGTCTGTGTCTACTAGTATCCTTAGCTTTGTAGTATATTTTGAAATGAGGAATTATGAATCCTGCTTTATTATTCTTTAAGATAACTTTGTTGATTGCCTTGTTTGAGTTTGTTTTTTAGGAGTTTCTTTTTCTCCTTGCAATAAAGCCTGTTGGAAATTTGAGTAAGCTTGTGTTGAATCTAGAGATCGCTTTGGGTAGTTTTAGGATTTTAACAGACTTCTAGTCCATGAAAACAAAATATCTTTACTTTTATTTAGTCTTCAGTCTCTTGCATCATTATTTTAGAATTTTCATTGTATAAACCTTTTTTTTTAAGATTTTTTTTTCTTTATTATTATTTTTGTGCGTGTACCGTCAAATCAGATCTGACTGGTACAGGAGGATATTGCGCCTCCTTCTCCGGCAGAGCATCTGGTGGATTCGAACCGTGTTCCTCTGGGATTGCAGTGCAGCTTCTTGCCACTAGGCCACCAGAGCTCCCAGTGTATAAACCTTTTTATATCCCAAGTTAAATTTACTCTAAGTATTTCCTTGACTTAAATGCTATTGTAAATAAAGCTGTTTCCTTAATATCCTTTTCAGACTGTTTTTTGTTGGTATATAGAAACCCACTTGAGTTTTATATGCTGACATTGTACCCAGTAACATCACTGAATTCTGTTCACAGTAGAAGCTTTCTTGTGGATTCTGTGACATTTTCTGGATGTAGAACAGGAGCTCTGCAGAATCCCATCACAGGTTATCCTGAGGCACAAGTTGAAAACTGGGTCTGTCCCTTGACTGAAAGCAGATTGGAATCTGTTGAATGTGTAGGGAATTCCCTGGGTGATGTGATCAGTTCACATACTCAGCGACTAACCCAAAGGTTGGCAGTTCAAGTCTACCCAGAAGTGCCTCAGAAGACAGGCTTTGTGGTTTACTTCAAAGAAATCAGCCACTGAAATCCTGTGGCATAGTTCTCTGACATCTCAGGGTTGTCAGGAGTCAGAGTGAACTTGGAGTCAGCTTGACTGCAGCTGGTGCTAGCAGGTGTGTAGCACTTGGTGCTGGGCTGGGCTTTGATGGAGCAAACAGGAAGAAGAGCTTGCCTCTGGAAAGAGGGACTCCAAGAGGGATCAGCATATGCAGAGTCCTGGGGGCATGAGACAGTGCATTCTTGGGAAAGTTCTGTGCCTCAGGCTTATAGCAGGTGCAGACAGGTGGGGAAATAGAGGATTGTGAAGCTCTGGGGGTCCCAGCGAGGTCTCCAGCTTCACATGGTGAGCTCCACAGGCCTTGTTAGCCAGTTCATCAATTGGGGTTGTCACAAGCTTGTGGGGAGATCCAGGGTGAGATAAACAGGAAGCAAGGCTCACAGTACCTGGCACACAGTTTGCAGCTTGAGAAAGGAGCATTGGGGAGCTGGCAAGTGTCCCCGTAGGCAAGAGACAGGATCTGGTGGTGTGTTTGTCATAGTGGGCAGGGACTCCTTCGTGAATCCTGGGAGGCTGGAGAACTCTCCAGCTTTTCTCTTTTCACCACCTGCTGTCAAGAGAAAAACCTTCAGGGACTTCTCTGAGAGACTGAACCTCGGATTCCTTTCTTTAACCAATCACAAGCCAGAATGTAAACCCAAAAGTACAAGAGGGAGGCCAGTCTGCTCATGGCTGACCAATGCTGTCCTCACTGCCCTGCCTTCTCTGCCCTCCACGTCCCAAGCTCTCTGGCTTCGCAGAGCCTGTGAAGCGATATGAGAGGGGATAGGAGGGCACATTTGATGACTCTGGGCACTGCCTGGGCTCTCTGCCTTCCTCTGTTACCTGTGACCTTTGAAAATAATCCTGAGACTCAGAAATGTTGAAAGACTAGGGCAGTGCTTGAACACCCACATGCCCTGCACCTAGACTCAGCAATTGGATGTTTACTAGGTTTACCTTATCTGACTATATTTTTACTGAATGTTTTGAACTCATCATCTGTCATGACACTTTACTCCTTTATACTTAAGCAGGTCCCAGAGCCTATTAAAAGCTAGGACTTTTTCCTGCAGAATCTTGATATTATTATAGCTGAGAGGTGACAAGGTCTGTTGGCTAATATCCTCTTGATATCCATGCCACTCTTGAATTTCCCACTTGTCTTGGAGCAGGTGTTTTCAATTCAGCTCACATATGTTTAAAGGATATGTTGTCTTCTTGGCCTGTTTACGCTCGTTCACCTCCTTGTCTTTCCCCAACATCTTTTTTTTTTTTTTAAATCAGGCTACTCATCTCCTGATAGATTTCTGGTGGCATAGTCTGTTGAGTGTTGTACTGCTAACCCAAAGGTGGCATCTCTTCAGTGGTTTGAATCCACCGGTGACTACAGGAGAAAGAAGGTCAATCTCCGTGTAGTTTACAGCTTCAGAAAACCCCCTGGAGGGTCAGCCATGCGTTGGTTCCAACTTGATGGCGGTGGGCTGGTTTGTTTTTTGCTTTGTTTTCTTTTCTGTTGTCTCCTGGCATGCCCTGCAGTGGGGGTGCTTCTGTCAGTCACAGTGCTGCCTCTTGATGCTGCTTGCTTTGTTCCTTTGTGCTGGTGTTTCCTGGAAACAGGAAAGTGGGCTTAGAGCAGAGCTGGCAAACCAGGGCCTTCTGTTTGTGTAGATCCAGTTTTCTGGGGACACACCTGACCGTTTGTTTATGAATTGTCTGTGGCTGCTTTCACCTGGCTCTGTGGGAGTAAACTGTGGTAGTAGAGACTGTAAAGCCCTCAAAGCTGAAAATATTTGCTCTCTGGCCATCTCCAGAAAAAGTTTGCTGGCCGTAGTCTTGAATGTAAGAATCTGTTTTGCTTTGATTTTGGCGATTGTTAGTTGGTTTGATTCTTTTTTTGTGTGTGGTGAAAAGATATATAATAAATTATCATTTCAGCAATGTTTACAAGTGCATCACAGTAACTTTGGTTACGTTCATTATTTGGTTACATTCCAAATAATCTCACCACTACCGGTGGACACTTTGGTGGTAAGGAGTTCCGCTGCCAACCGAGAGGCATGTGGTTCAATTCCACCAGTTGCTCCTAGGGACAAAGAATGACAGTCTTCTCCCATGTGCTTTACAGCCCCTGAAAACCCATTGGAGGGTCACCTGTGAGTCAGTTCTGTCTTGATGGCAGTCTAGTGAATAAGGCAGCTTGTCAACCTAGAGACTTAGAGTTCAAACCAGCAGGAGAAAGATGGGCAGTCTCCTCCTGTGCTATTTACGGCCTCTCCTAGCCCCCTAGCAATGAGTCTCCCCTCTCCCTCTTGTTCACCCCCAGTAACCACTAATAAGTGCAAGTCTGTTATATTTGCACATTTCATACAAATAGGGTCATAAAGTGTTTATTCTTTTGCGACTGACTTATTTTGCTCAACATTAATGTTTTCAAGGCCTGTTCACAGTTCGGCATGTTTTGGTACTTCCTTTTTGTCACTGTGTGTTTATCTGTTCAGCCATGTTTGGCTGTTTCACTTGTTCCCGCCTTTTGGGTGTTGTGACTAGTGCTGTGACGAACACTGGCTTTCTGTTTGTGCTTCTGCTTTCAGTCCTTTGGACTAGGGGTTGCTGGGCCAGATGCCCTCTGTTTAATGTTTTAAGGATGTGCTACTGTTTTCCTCAATGGCTGCACCATTTTACATTCCCACCCAGAGTGGATAAGGGTTCCCATTTTTTTCTCTTTTTTAAGTTTTAGTTATTCTCATAAGTGTGGTTCTGTCTTTGCCTTCCTTGATGGCACAGTATGGCTAATTGAAAGGTTGATGGCTCCAACTCACCAGCTACTACTGCATGAGAGAAAGATGATATAATCAACCCCAAACATATTTAGAGCCTTGGAAACCCTATAGGGTGGTTCTTTTTTGTTTTGTGAGGTTGCTATGAGTCAGAATCGACCCACAGCAGAGGGTTGTAGTGACTAATGATGTTGAACATCTTTTTATGAGCTTGTTGGCCATTTATATTCTGGTAAAATGTCGTTTTCTGTTCTTTGTCCCCTTTTTTAAATTGAATTGTTTGTACTTTTTTTGTTCAGCTGTAAGAGCTTTCTATAGATTTTGGATTTTAATGTAAATCTCATTCTGCAATCTCTGTGCTCAAAACTTTCGCTTTATGTCCCACTCAGTAAACACCACAGCCTGTGCCATGCAGAGCCCCTTGTGATCTGGGCCTTCTCAGATTCTCACCATTAGCTGCCTCATTTCAGCCACACTGATCTTGTTAAACCCATCCCATTGCCACTGAGTTAATTTTAATTCATAGTGACTCTGCAGGATAGAGTAGAGCTGCCTGATAGGCTTTCCAAGTCTGTGACTCTTTACAGAAGCATCTTTTCCCTGAAGAATGGCTCGTGGGTTTGAACTGTGACACACCAAGCCAAGTAGACACCCACCTCAGGGCCTTAGCACTTGCCATTTTTTTGTCTGAGGCTCTTCTTTCTTAGTTATCCATAGGCTCTGTCTATAATGTCACCAAGATCTCCACTCAGATATCACCTTCTCACAGAATAGTGCTCTGTCCTATATACTCTTACTCTGCTTTTTCTTTCTTCTTTTTTTTTTTAAATATAGCAAAGTTTATTAAGAAAGGAGACACTCAGAAGATGATAGTTGAGCAACATTGTGAGATGAGAATTGATGCTGTCGCCTTCTAGGTTCCCACAGTGATTGCTTTGTTTTTCTTTGTAGCACCTATCTACCTGACTTGACATCTATTATTTATTTGTGTCTGGCATTTAAATAGATGTTGAGTTAATGTTTGGTGAATGAATGAAAGAGTACAACTAGTTCTTTGTTGAGCCAGGCCCTGCTGTACGTGCATTCTGTACTATGTTTTTATGCAGATAATGCAGGCTATATGACTTTCAAGTCTGGCAGTCCCCTCTAACGTTAGTTTCCTCTGCATGCTGTGTTTTTGTGTGCACGCATGCATACACCACATGTGTGCTATTTATGTGGACATGTTAAATGAAAGGAAATACAGCATATTTACAAGTCTTTTCATTTCACTTTCTTAGGAGGTAATTCCTCATCTATAAAACAGGTCTGTGTTGTTGTTAGGTGCCATTGAGTCAGGCCTGGCTTGTAACGACCCTGTGCATAACTCAGTGAGACACTACCTGACCCTGCACCATCCTGGCAATTGTGCTTGAGTTCAGTGTTGCCACCACAGTGTCCGTTTATCCTGTTGAGGGTCTTCCTTTTTCCCCTGGCCTTCTTCCTCTTTTTTGTGGAGACACAGAGAGTAGTTGAATATAACAAATAGGAATGTCTAAAGGCCTGGGTTTTCCCCACCAGGAAGAGGGGTGGTGAGGCCAGAATCAGGCAACTCTGGAGGGTATCTGTGAACAAGAAGGGACCCCAGATACCCTCTGGCTGTGGGCCCAAGAAGGGAGTGCTAAAGGGAGAGGGGGTCTGCTATCCAGCCTCAGGCCTAGCCCTGGCTGGTGGTGGTTGAATCTATGAGAGGGAAAGGCTGTGTACTGAGGGGCACTGGCACTTCCCCGTCACCTGGTCCCAGTATTTCCACCTCAGCTCTGTCAGTCCTGCTCAGCAGGTGCACCTAGCATGGGGCCCTGCTCTAGAGTCGAGCTGCCCTGACTGCTTCCTCAGTGGGTCTCCTATCCCAGTGTCTCATTGTGAAAGTGCTAAACTGGGCCTGTTCGTGGAGCCATCAGGACATGTGCTTGTGGGCACCCTTGCTTCCCTGTCCCCTGCTGCTCACACCCCTTGCCTAGAAGACTGCTCTCTTATATTCTCTTGCTGTCCCCAATGTATACATATACAGCAGTCACTGACCCATAGCAGAAACTGGATCCTGCCACCCCAGCATAAAATCCTTCTGTGATGTGAAGGATTAGGACCCAGATCCTTAACCTTGTGTCAGATAGAGCCTGGCATGGTCTGGCCTTGTCCCGCCACCTGCCCCCATCTCTCTCTCTCATCTCTCCACTGCAGGCTTTTTTGCCCAAGGTCCTCTAACCCTTCGCCACCTCTACCTCTCTTGGCATTCTGGCTGTTTCTTTCCCTCCTTGTAGTTTATCTTGGATATATGCTGTTAATATACACTGTGAGGACAATCCATGTTCCAGTGACATCTTTCTACCCAGGGATTCCTCTGAAAAAGATAGGTGTTATTACTGTCTTTAGTGGAGGAATCCTTCCCTTTGCTCCTGGCCTATGACCTTTGGGCCTCCTCTGGGAATTGGGGTGAGGCTATAGTTTCCACCAGCTTCTCAGGCCCCCACTGGCACAGGGAACGGTAAGTTGAGGACAAGGTTAAGGGGAGCCCAGAAAGAGCAGCGGGACCTCAGTGTATCTCGGGCCCCACTGCCTCTGGGCCATATTCTTCCTAGGTGACCCCACTTCTGTGCTGACTCTTCACTGCTGTTTCTTTTTCAAGGCTGAGGAAGGCTGATTGTCCTGGGAAGCCTCCTTTTCGGCACATAAAGGTGCTCAGCCCCAGCCCTGGTCCTTGGTGGGCACTCCCCTCTGCTCTAGACACTGTGTTGTAAACCCTTGCGGAATGTGCTGGATGAGGGCCCTCGCTTTTCCTCTGTAAGCAGAGTGCTGCAACTTTGTGACTTCAGTCCAGTTGGAACAGGATTGGAAGCTGTCGGGCAGAGAGAGAGCCCCAGGTTAGGCCCTGTCATCTTCCTCCTGTGCCTTGGAATATGTGCTGTGGCTCCCTGTTACTTGGCAGCTTGAACTAGAGCAGGTAGGAGAGGTCCCGGCCCCTCACCTGGCATCAGTGCAACTCCTCTCTTGAGTTCTAGCTAGACCCTGCATTGAATGCTTTGCTCATAGCTGTTCCCCAGGATTCAAGCAGCCCTAGTCTCTAGAAGAGGGGGCAGCTAGCCTCTGGGGCAGAGTGGTGCTCAAGTCTCAGCCATGGGCCTGGATATACCCATCTCTCTGTATATATTACTCATTTTAGTGCCTCCTCTTCTTTCTGATAGAGGCTTTGTATCTTTTGTTGTTGTTCTTAATTGCTATTGAGTCGCATGTGGCTCATAGCAACCCTGTGTTCAACAGCCCTGAACCCTGCTCCTCCTCTATCCTGAGCCAACCTCTTCATTCAGTCAATCTTTCTCATCTGGGGTCTTCCTCTCTTGTGCTTTCCCTCCACCCTTCCAAGCATGATGTCCCTCTCCAGGGACTGGTTCTTCCTTACATCATGTCCAAAGTATGTCAGAGGGAGATCTGTAATTTCTCTTTAAACGCAGGTTTAAAAGGACAATTAGAATTTTGTAAAGCTATCACAGAAATTGAATCCACCAGCCATTCATAGAGTCTCATTTTTAGGGGAAAAAAAAACCCCAAAATTAATGTTAGGAGTTGGTTATAGTTTGTTCCAAAGAGGACATGGGGTAGAGCAAATTGAGCAATGCCAGCTCGAGGCAGTGGATCAGGCAGAAGAGACTCCAGTGGCTCTGTTATTTTTTTCTTTTTATTAAAAAGATTTTTTTATTATACTAGTTTATTTACAAAATTTGACTACACTAAGCATGGAATAATTCACGTATTTGTGTGTCACCTTTGCGCAGTGGCCATGTATTGTTCCAGTTTCAGTATATGTGCTGCTGGAGCAAGCATGCTGTTACTCTTAATGGACTTCTGCCATCCCTTTATCCTTCCTCGCAAACGTCCTGAGGACCCAGCCCAGGTGCTGTGGTGTATCATGTGCCAGGCAGATGGAATGCCTGCCCTCCTGCAGCAGGAACACCTGGGTTCTGGGGATGGCAGACTTTGTGACTTGGGAGGGCAGGCAGCCTCCCCATCCTTTGTGATTGGTACTAAGCAGTGCCCATGGCAGCTATCAGACCTGAAGCCACTGTTGTGACTCACTCGAATTTTGTATTCTTACCTGCATCCCAAGTGATGTCATTCATTGAGTGTTAGGTTGTTAACTGGTTGGTGGTTTGAACCTACCAGGCAGCCAGCAAGATAAAGATGAGGCAGGAGGTAAGTAGCCAGGGTTCCTGCCTCCTGAGTGTCCATCCAGGGCTACCTCTGTCTCTGGAGCATGTGGTCTACACCTATATCCTTCCACTTTCTAGTTTTCATTCATCCTAATTGCCATTGAGTTGGAACTCACTCATACTGAACCTTCATTGGGTTTCTGAGGCTATAAATCACCTGGGAGCAGACTGCCCATCTTCTTGCCTTGGAGCCACCAGTGCATTCACACCACCAGAGAGGCAAAACGTCTGATTAACAGCACAACTTCAGAGACTTCACCACCGAACTCTCTCTTTCTAGCTCTACTAGATCAGTACTCGACACTTTTCTTATCTAACTGAGGGATCTTTGCTCATTCCTACTCAGCCTGGAGACTTACTCAGGCTTCTCTCTGTGGGGCTTCTCACCATAGTAATTTACCACATATGTTCATGCCTTACAACAGCCCCAGGAGTTTAATATATTTGTCTTCCAGACCCTGTCATCCTCAGAGGGGACATTGCTATATAATACTCAAGACCTGAAGTCTGGTTAAATCAGGATGGCTTTAAAACACGTGTAAGGAAGCACCAGATTCCTGCAGTGTCAAAAACTTGGGGAGTGGACATTGTAGCACTGATAGGTTAGTTGGTCCCATTTGAGAAAGAATACACCGGCAAGCGACACCTTGGTCTCTAAATCCCTATCCCAGCCCCTGTTCATGACCTCTGGCAAGGGCCTCAGGCTTCCTCATGCAAAACAGGAGGATGCCACCTGCCCTTTGGGTCTGTGGTGGGCTTAACTTGCTGATCCCCATAAGATAAGAGCTGGGTGAAAGCCTTGGGACCTCTATAACATTGTGACTTGGGAGGCTATGTTGTCTACTTGTCCTCTGTGAATTGATTCATTGATGAGCATTAGGTTTTTCCCGGTAGTCCTGTGGTCTTACTGATGAGAGTAAAATGATACAGGCAGTTGAAGATGTGGTGAATCAAACCACCTAAAATCACTGTGGACTATGTCAGAACTGGGGAATACTGTCAATTGTGAATCCTTCAGCCCATGTGCTTTCTTGTTTCGTAGTTCCTTTCCCCTCTGTACAGAGTATTTTGCAGATATCAAAAGAAATCTTACCCACTAAATTCTAACTCGAGAGTGACAAAACTGCTTCACTGTTCTCCAAAAAATCAGTCTCCCTTTTGCTGGGCCCTGGTTCTCTGTCAAAGAAGCCCTAGTGATGTCATAAGTGCCACTGCTAACCAAAGGGTCAGCAGTTCAAATACCCCAGCTGCTCCACGGGAGAGGGAGGAAGTAGGATTTACAGCCTGTGATGGAAGGTCAGGATCAAAGCAAGGAGTTTGATGTTTTGGGTTTTTTGTGTTCTGTCAGCTGACTTCTTTATCCTGTCTTGGCAGGCCTTTGTCCCAACTCCTCCCGGCCCCAGGCCAGCATCTCCCTCCTCTTCCGTCCTTCTCAGTCCTGTCAGTCAGCATGGGCCTCAGGAGAGGAAGTCTTCAGTTATGTGGCTGATGAATGGTTTCTTTAACACTGGGTTTTCTTTTGCAAGACATTCGTGGCTTGTAGCTTTGAGGTGGTCATTTGTTCTGGAGGCATGCTGAGGACACTGGCTCCCTCATGCAGGGACCAGGGTGGTGGCTCATCTTAAGAAGCTATGAAGAAAGATGGCTTGTGGTATACCGGGCCCGTGCCAGCACAGTTGGTCTCTCTCTTTGTCCCCCTCCTGCCCTCACACCCTCCACAGCCACGTCTCCCTTGTCCATCAGCTCTACCTGGTTCGCAGTCCCCAAAAGTTCTTGACATTTTCTTACCCACTGGATGGACAGGGGCTCAGACTGGCCTGGGACTCAGTGTTTCCTGAAGTGCATATGTCCCTACAGGGAGGAGTGGATGCAGGCCATCCAGATGGTTGCCAACAGCCTCAAGCAGCGGGGCCCAGACAAGGACTCTATGGATTACAAGTGTGGCTCTCCCAGTGACTCTTCTGCAGCAGAGGAAATGGAAGTGGCGGTCAGCAAGGCTCGGGCCAAGGTGGTAAGTGCCCAGGGCAGGTGACCAGCAGTGGGGGCTGCCAGTCTGCAAGCACCTCCAGGACAGGTCCTGCAATTGGTGAGCATCCATACAGCAGAGGCAGTGGACCATTCGAGGGGACTGTCAGACTCCAGAGATGAGGCATATCAGGACCTGCCCACTTGTGTCAGAGCCCTGGGCCTGCTGTTGTGTGCACAGAGCTGGGAGGCCTTGAGCTGTAGGCCATCTGCCCAAAGCCTCTCTTCCTGCCTCTAGCCCGAGCTGAACAGTTTGGCAGCAGTGTCCTTTGCCTTTCCTCTTTCTTTGTTCAGATGTCCTCCCACAGGGCATGTGCCAAGCCCTGACTTCCCCGTCTCCCTTTTTCTCCCTCTCCCTCTGGGCAGACCATGAATGACTTCGACTATCTCAAACTCCTTGGCAAGGGCACCTTTGGCAAAGTCATCCTGGTGCGGGAAAAGGCGACAGGCTGTTACTACGCCATGAAGATCCTGCGGAAAGAGGTCATCATTGCCAAGGTGGGTGTTGCCAAGGCCCAGCACCCACCCATGTGGTTGCCTTCTACACCCAGGTCTTCCCTCTCCACACAAATCTATCCCCTCTTAGACTCAGTCCTGTAAGGGCCACTCAAAAAAGAGAGTCTGAGGCCCAGAGAGGAGCCTGCTGCGATACCCTGCTCCAGGGTGCCTGGGGACTGCTGGGGGAGAGCGAGTGGCAGTCAGGACTGGAGAGGAGGGCCCATGAGATGATGAAAGTCTTGGGGGGAGGGGGGAAGTTCTCAGGGGGCCCCAGGAGGGCTGCTGTAATGGGAATGGAAGGCTGTTTCTTGCTTTCCTTTCCTCCCCCCTCCTCATTTAAAGATTTTTGTAATGGAAAATCCCAAAGCTGCACAAAATTTTAAAAAGTTCTCTTGTGATGGTTAATTTGATTTTAAAAATCACCAACATTGGATCAGCCTCTTTTGTTAGCGCTGCCCCTCCCTTCTTTTATTGTTCTAGAATGTCTTACAGTGTATTCTGGGCACCCTGTCATTTCATTCATGTGTACTTAGGTAGGTATCTTTAACAGGTAAAGATTTTAAAGAGTATAAACATATTACTGTGATCATACCCAGAGTAACACACTTGGCTGCTGACTGAAAAATTAGAGATATACATTTACCCAGAAGCACTGATGTTGGAAGAAAGACCTGGTGATCTCCTTGTGAAAGGTCCCCACTACTGCAAACCCCATGGGGCACGGTCAAGTCAGAATCTACTTGACTCTGTATTGATGATCGATAATAATTACTTATTATCATACTTAATAAAACTAAGCAATTCCTGAAGCACAGTTGGCCTAAGGCAAGATTTTTCCACCTCACCACTGTTGACATTTTGGAGCTGACCATTCTTCATGTAGAGAATGGTCCTGTTTATTGTAGGTTGTCTAGCCACACCCATCTCTACTCTAAAGCCACTGCGGGCACATACACCCCTGGCACCTGTTTGTCTCCTGGCATCCCCAGCTGTCCCCTGTGGATCGCTCTTCCCCAGAATTGAGCTGGAGTCTGTGAATTGTCACAAGCAAGCAGGAGTTTGGACAACTTGCCAGGTGGTCAGGCTATGCCTGATGAGAGGCTAGACTTGAGCCTGCCCCACCAGCGGGCTGTGAAATAGTGCTCTGCCTGCCCCACCAGCGGGCTGTGAGATAGTGCTCCGCCTACCCCTGGAGAGGCAGAAGCAGGGGTGGAGGGTGCGTCCTAAGATGTTGATTTTTCCACTAGTTCCAAGTGCTGGCTGTGACTGCTACTGCCGCCAGTATGGGGACTCTCTGGGATCTGGAACCTTGAATAGATCTAGTTGGTTCTTTAGTTGGCGGTGATTCCCACGCCCCATGGCAGCACTGCAGGGTTCTCTGTCTGAGGTTTTGACCTGTGCAACAATGAATGAATGAAATCCAAGTTCTCTATAAACTCATGAAAATCTCAGTTGAAATTTTAAAAAAGGAAGATAATTTAAAAAAAAAATTAAAAAAGACTCCTCTAGGTCAGGTGGTAGCTAGATGCTTCCATCATAGTTTATATCAACTTTTCACTTCTTTGGATCCAGTTTGAGTCCGTTGTTTAAGGTTGTAAATGGTATTTGCATCCTGTCATTCCTTCTGCGTTTTTTAGCTAGGATTAGAATCTTTCTCCAGGACCTGGGTCCTCACCTCCTTCAGGGTGAATCAGGAAGCTGTTTCTCACCAGCTTCACTTCTGGCCCCTCTACAGGATGAAGTCGCCCACACAGTCACTGAGAGCCGTGTCCTCCAGAACACCAGGCATCCGTTCCTCACTGTGAGTTGCTTGCTCTGTCACATGCCCTGAGGCCAGAGCTGAGGGAGAGCCCTGATCTGGTCTCTACGAAGCACAAACAGGCTGTAGACTGGGTGGACTCCTAAAGTCACAAGAGTGGCAGGTCAACTCCTTCATAGATTGTAACCTCAAGTAAGCACTTAAGCCAACTGGTGACCCCAGAGCTTGATTGCTGTCTGAGAGTTAGGACACGTAGCATGCATGTCAGAGTGGGAACATTTTGCAGCTGCTTTTAAGATGGAGTCCTAATCACTTAAGTTGAGAAGACCCTTCTTGGGGTTTCTGACTTGCATCAAGGCTGGAAGCCAGCATCTAATTAGCCCAAGTAAAATTAGATCATTTCTTGAGCTCAGTTACTGTGTAGATGTCTTACTGAGCAACAGAACTAATGAAAATGAAGTTGTATTAGGTGTTTCAGTGTATAACATACATAATGGTAGAATTGTCGTGTGTAGAGAACTCCTTAGAACAATTTGAGAACTGATGTTTATTGACTGACAACTTCTTCTCCTTCTACAGAAGGCCACTTCTGCTGCCAGCACCTCCACATTGTGCATGCAATGTGTGTGTGTGAACGAATCTGTGTGTGTTTGTGAGAGAGAGAAAATGAGAGAAATGTAAAATAGCTCTAGATGCTCAGAACAGAATTTCTCCTTGGCCAAACTCTTATAGTCTTGTGTCAAAGGCAGGCAGGAGATAGCTCCACACAGATACCATTTTATAAGCCAAGTGTCTACTCACATCTCTTCATAGGCAAGGCTGGTCTTTGTATTCAGCTACCAGGTGCAGAGCATGGGCTGCTGGAGGGTTTGCAAAATTAGCTGTACTCCTGCTTCCTTTTCCCCCTCCTGCCCTCTAGGCACTGAAGTACGCTTTCCAGACCCACGACCGCCTGTGCTTCGTGATGGAGTATGCCAATGGTGGTGAGGTGAGCAGACGATCCTGCCTAGCTTTTGAGGATTTCCTGGGAATGAGGGAGGCTGAGAGGGAAGTGTTGGTGAGCTGGTGGGGCTGAGGCAGGCCAGAGACATCAGAGACTTCTGAATGGCATCTTGTTGCATATCCTTTCCCACAGCTCCCTTGGTGCAGGTGGGGAACCTGAGGCTCAGCGAGGTTCAGGCTTGCCCCAGATCACACAGCTAGTGAGTTAGTGGGACAAGGTCTGGTCTTAGTTCAGCGAGGCACATAGAAAGGGCAGTGGGAAGAAGAGAGTGGACAGATGCTAGCTTACAGAGGTTGCTCTTAAAGGCTCCAAAGAAAACATGAGACTTAAAGCCCATCAGTCATTTCTTCCTGGGTCTTCCTGTTGTAGATAAATCTTGCTCCCTTTCAAGGAGTTGCTCTCACTCCCTCCTGTTTGTCCCTCATTCTCTCTGTGATAAAATGTGACCCAGTTGGCCTCTTACTGCTCACTGTTTCTAGCTCATGGTTATGGGTGCGTCTTTGCTGACTTGCTGTCACTACTCATGCCATCCCAACTTACTATCTCATTGGTGCCAGCTGGCTGTCCCTTACTCCTTGTTAGGTTGTTTCTGTTCTTCAGGTGAGCGCTTCCCTGCCCGTGTCTAATTCTGTCCCTCTTGCTATCACTTACGGGTTCATGCAACATGTGTCATTGGGTCACTAAACTGGGTGCCAGAAAAGTCAAGACAGGTGGGTGGGCTGGGTCCTCACCTCCCACCTCCTGCTGTCTTCGCACAGTTGTTCTTCCATCTGTCCCGGGAGCGCGTCTTCACGGAGGACCGGGCCCGGTTTTATGGCGCAGAGATTGTCTCAGCCCTTGAATACTTGCACTCGAGGGATGTCGTATATCGTGACATCAAGGTGAGCCCATGACTGTCTCTGAGTACTGTTACTCTGTTCTGAGGAGTCGGGAGAGCTAGGGTCCAGGCTCTCCTGTTCAGAAAAGTGAGGCTCATGTCAGGGAGGGTGGGCCAGGTGCTCTGCTCTTACCTGCCACACTTCTTCTCAGAGAGGGTGAGGCTGGCCTGTGTTTCTGAGTGTCATCCCTATCCAGGTGCAATGTGGTGGTTCTATCACAACAACCCTGTGATAGGAGCTTTCTGAGGCTTTGGTGAGCGCTCCTGTGCTGCCACGGAGGTGATTGAGTCAGTAGAGCCATGGAGAAGATGGTTTGGCAGTGTCCGCCAAACATGAACACATTTACCCTGGGACCCAGCAGTCTTATCTTATTAATGTCTTCAACACAAACCCCTCTGCACACCTATGTTTATTGTTGCATTATTCACAATAGCAAAGAAATGGAAACAACCCAAGTGCCCATCGGCAAACAAATGGATAGAGAAGCTGTGGTATATTTACACAATAGAATACTATGCATCACTGAAGAAACAAGGAACTCATAAAATATTATATAAAATGGGTGACCCTGGAGGACTTTGTGATGAGTGAAATATCTCAGTCACAAAACGACAAATACTGCATAAGCCACTGTTGTAAAACAGGACTGACATGGGATTTGGGGGGAAACTAAGAAAAGAGGGGATAAATAATGTATACTGCATTGAAACAGATGAAGGAAAGAACTGTTTAAAAGGAATATATTGATTAGGTGTAATTTGCATGACAACAGTCCAGAATAAGAGCTGAACTGGGGTAGGGGAAGGGAATTGTATAACAATGAAAGAATTTTTATTTTTTATTTTTTTCTCCAAATAAAAAAGCATTTTCCCCAGGAAAATGTGCAATAATGAATGAATGGGAATCCAAGTTCTCCATAAACTTTCATTAAAAAAAAATTTTTTTTAAACCAAAACACATACCACTCACATGCCTATGGCAGCACTGTTTGCAGCAGCCCAGAAACACACTTACAGGAGAGTGAGGAAAGCAGGCTGTGATATAGCTAGGGCTTCAAACTAGTTTTAACTGGCATAGTCATGGCCAGTGATAGTTAAAATTAGAACAGATCTGGATCTTTAGAATTTATTGGAAGAGTAACTGGAATGGGAAAATTATGGATTGAAAATGGGAAACTCAAAAGAGTTGTAGTGATCCCTTTCAGGAGCCTGATGCAGAAGATTGGAATGACTGTAGAGCGTGACACGTTCAGTACAGCAAACTTGGGAACTATCTTTGAGTTGGGAACCATGATTTCCAACTCTGCTGGTAATGCTATCTTTGGTTTCCTCTGTTTTTTAGTTATTTGAAAGAAAGTGTACAAAGTAAATTCTTTTCCGTTCAACTATTCATATGCATTTTGTTTTATAACTCTTCTCACTTCCTTCCTATGATTTTCATTCCATTAATCCTCCTATCCTGTCCTTTCCTATCTTTTTGGCTTTACCCTTGGGTAAGTAAGTGCTGCTTCTTTGGCCATATATGGTTGTCCTAAGGGTGAATGCCTCCTTGGTGATTTTGCCCCTTATAGGCCTCTGTTGTTTGGCTGAAAGTTGAGCGGCAGGGATGAGTTTTTCCCCAGTTTTAGAGGTTTATTGGGGACCACAGTCTTTGGAGATTCTACCAGTTTTTGTTAGATTAGGAAGCTACGTTTTGTTTTACATTTCCCCTTATTCTATCCCAGGTTCTTCTATTGTGGTCCCTTCTAGAGTATTCAGTAGTGGTGGCTCTTATGGTCTCAGGGTCATGGAAATTGATGTTTGCCTAGTCCATTAGCTCTAATTGTTTGTGAATATTATATTTTTTCCTTCTTGGTTCTGGACAGAGTACCGTTGTTTCCTAGGAGAAAGATTAAGTTATAACTGGAAGTCAATCCGTAATTTTTCCCATGCTATTTATCCTTGTATACTCATATTTTATAAATTTGGGCCTATTCTGCTTTCACTTTGTCTGCCATGAACATAGCAGTGTTTTGTGCTCACATACTTTCCCCAGAGCCACACTACCTTGCAGCATTATCTCCCAGGTGGCTTGTTGAGCGAGAAGGTAGCCTCAGTGTGGCTTACGGGTGTATACATAGGTGATAAAAGCTTGAAAGAAAGCCAAGGAAATGAAAGTTACTTCTAAGTCAGAGGATGGTTAATAACTAGGACACAGGGGGTCCTCTGCGCGGGGGGGGGGGGTCCCCTGGTGGAAGTGACACAGAAGTTCACTTCTAATTTTTTATTATCTTCCCTATTTGTATTTTATGTTTCAGAATTTAGGGCAAGGAGAAGTAACAAAAGGATAGAAGATAGAACCCCTCCCATCTGAGGCTGGGCCTTGTCGCCCGTGTGGTGATCACTGATCACTCAACTCTCACTGGCAGGCTTCTTGGAGCCAGGCTGGCTCCTCCTCTGCCTCCTGTTGTGTCAGGTGGAGGGGGAAGGTGTAGGATCTGTGTGGTTTGTGCAGAGTGGAGCCTGTAGCATGACAGCCAACACCCATTCGACAGCCCCCTTTAGGAAGGGGCAGTGGCCTGAGGAACCTAGCAGGATGTTGGAGAGCCCAGCAGGGACATGCTCCTGATATGCTGACTTTTTCCTGCAGCTGGAAAATCTCATGTTGGATAAAGATGGCCACATCAAGATCACTGATTTTGGCCTGTGCAAAGAAGGCATCAGCGACGGGGCCACCATGAAAACCTTCTGTGGAACCCCAGAGTACCTGGCGCCTGAGGTATCTGGGACTGAAGGGTGTGAGGAGTGTAAGGCAGGGCTGTGAACCCTTTGCCCCCAGGCAAAATCATGAGGCCTGAAGGCCCTGGTCAGCTCCTCACTGCCCTCCTCCTTCAGGTGTTGGAGGACAATGACTACGGCCGGGCTGTGGACTGGTGGGGCCTGGGCGTGGTCATGTATGAGATGATGTGTGGCCGCCTGCCCTTCTACAACCAGGACCATGAGCGCCTCTTCGAGCTCATCCTCATGGAGGAGATCCGATTCCCGCGCACGCTCAGCCCTGAGGCCAAGTCCCTGCTTGCTGGGCTGCTTAAGAAGGACCCCAAGCAGAGGTGAGAGAGAGAGTGCTCAGCCTGGCTCAGAGAGGCATTGATGTTCTTTCTTACTGTGCTCCATCTAGGGGTGACCGTCCCCACTCAGCTCCCTCAGGAGCTGCTTATGATGGGGGCATTGAGGAAAGGGCATGACTGCTCCCTGATGAGGGTCCCTGAGTTGTAGTTGGAAGAGCTGGACTGTGAACCTAACTATGAGACCACACAAGCTACCTGCTCTGCCTTGGGTGTGTGAGCTCCCCTTTCAGCCTCAGTTTCTCATCTGTGAAGAGTGAGTTTATGGCTGGGACACATTCATTAAAGACTGTTGAGGGCCTTCCCCAGGTGCCTGTCTCCCGGCACCTGGCTATCCTGGGGTGAGGTGCTGATGCCTGTCTTTGCCCAGGCTTGGTGGGGGGCCGAGCGATGCCAAGGAGGTGATGGAGCATCGGTTCTTCCTCAACATCAACTGGCAGGATGTGCTACAGAAAAAGGTGAGGCCCCTGCCTGCCCCCACTGGTGAGCTCATGGATGGCTTGATTGGTACCCACCTCAGGGTCCCTGAACCTGGGCTCCTCTCCTGTAGCTACTGCCACCCTTCAAACCTCAAGTCACATCTGAGATTGACACAAGGTACTTCGATGATGAGTTCACCGCCCAGTCCATCACAATCACCCCCCCAGATCGCTGTGAGTATCAAGGTCCTCTCATCTGGCCTGGCTCTGGGGTGGGGTGGCATCTGCGCTCAGCCCAGCTCTTCAAAGAGGAAATACCACATTTCTGCTTTCAGGCCTTTCCTCATTGTCTTCTTTTGAACCTACTGGGTGAAGGGGAAGTAGGATGCAGGAGGCTCCAGCATTCTAGGTGGGAGACCATGTGGGGAGTTAGCACTGGTGAGATGACACATTCATCACTGTCTCTCAGAGTTGCCCAAGTCTTTGCAACTGAATTGAGTTGCCTGAGTCTTCACAACTGAATTGGCCCACTAGCTGTGCCCAAGACTACCCCGGGTCTGCCCTGTGGAATCCCAGACCAAGGGGAAAGAGAGCCCTGTACCTAGATGGTGACAGCCACAGGACTGGGTGGGAGCTCCCAGAGAAGAAATTCCAGCTGAACCTGGGTCGGAGGAGCAGTGTATGCTAAGTTGCATTTCACAGGAAGGTGGTCAGGGAGGTGGTGAGAAGAGTAAAGAGCACTGGAGCCAGAGGAGGCAGAAGGAGTGGTGTTATTTTCCTAGGAGCTCAGGGGGCCATGGTAGAGTTTTGTTTAGAAGACTGTCAGGGTCACCTCAGGAGGGTGCGTTGAAGTGGTCAAGGTTGGGGACCAGGGCTGGGCCAGGGAAATGCCCTCAGGCTGGTAGGCCAGGGGATGCCCTCAGACCTATAGGTGAGGGTTCTGGTCTGAGGAATGAAGCCACTCCAAGAGGGGATCTAGCAGAAGGACATGCATGCCCAAAGGTCCGGGCCTGCCCTTCGGATGCCCTCCCTACCACACTTCCTCTGCTGGTCTGACTGTAGTCCTTTTCTCCAGTGCCCTGGGATTCTGGGCTTTCCGATGGTAGGCCCCTAATCCATCTCCCCCACCTCCACAGATGACAGCCTGGGCTCCCTAGAACTGGACCAGCGGACCCACTTCCCACAGTTCTCCTACTCAGCCAGCATCCGCGAGTGAACTGGCTCCACCGACTGACTGCCACTACACGAGGCACAGATGGCTTTTAAAAAACTTTTTATTTTGCTTTTTTTTTCCTGGTTTGTGTTCCTGCCCCTCACCTCCTTAGCCTATTCCCAGCTTTTTTATCAGCCTTCTCTCCAATTCCTCCGTGGTCTCAGAAGCCTTTGCTCCAGGGAATACCCTTCCCCCCACCTAGTGCCCAGCCTAGTATCAGGAGACTTCCAGCCCCAGAACCAGGCCTTGGGAAGCCAAGGAAATTATATTTTTAATCAACACAAGCCCTGGTAAGGGATGGAGCAAGGCTGCTATCTACACACTGCTGCTGTTGCTCCTTCAGGACAGAGGAGGCTGCCTCCTCTTGGACCCACACTCAGCAATGGCACTGGTGCTACCTGCAAACCTGTGGCCTCAGCTCTGAGTGGCCTGGCCTGACCTGGAGCAGCCCAGCCTGCCCCCCATGGGAGCAGAAAGGCAATAAATAATGTCTGGGGCCCAGTGGGACCTGAGAAGTCAGGGGAATCGCAGGGCTCCCTTGGATGGATGGGACTGTGTCCTCAGCCCTGCCCCCAGGAGTGGACCACAGTGGACACTGCCTCTCTACCATGCCTTTGCTTTGCCTCATCTCTCAAGCTGCTGTCCTGACTTTGAGAGTGAGGCAAGAGAAACATTTTGGGACAACCCCTGCTCCCAGTCCCGTGCCTTACCAGGGCTTCCTTCCAGCTGGCCATCTCTCCTGTTGGACCTTGGGCCTTTGTCTAGCCCCATTTGAGGGCAAGCACTGGTTCACCCCATCTTCCTGCTGGGGCTGAGGTTCCTCCACTCAACTTGGCTCTTATACATGTCACACCAGAACAGTATTGGTCCCTGAAGGACAGGCTGAGGAGCAGGAGAGGATAAGAGTCTGGTGTATGGGGCAGGCAGTATCTGAGGAGGGAGGCCCCCGGTCCACTTGCCCCTCCCAACTGTCTAGGACCTCAGTTCTACAGCCTTAAAGTGAGTGTGAGTGTAAGGACATGGCAGTGCTGTGGCATATGGTGCCTGAATGCTGCATGTCAGGGACACAGTACACATGGGTTCATGTGCTTGGATCTATATGTGCATATGTGCTCTGTGTGTGTGTGTACACAAGCATGTCTAGGTCCTTGAGAGAGAGCGAGAGAGGGAGGGAACGCCTGCCCTACCCTCATCTCCTTTCCTCTCCCACCTAATACCTTTAGGTATTTGGAATTTCATTTTTGTGGTTTTGACCCTCTCAACCTCCTCTTGAACAAGACAGTTCACAGAAGGGCATGTGGGGTAGGGATGGGAATGGGGGGATGGGTAGGGTCTGTGGGTGGGGTGTGTGTGTGTGTGTGTGTGTGTGTGTTCCCTGACTTCCCTGAACCCTCCAACCCTTCTCAGTTTTTCTTGTATTTGTACGGTACTAGCAATAAAGACCGGAGCTCAGCCTACATTTGTGCTGGCCTGACACCTGACCTCCCTTGCTTATGCAGTTCAGTCAGTCCCTGCACCCCAGCTGTTCCCTTCGCCATGTTCAGAGGGTCCACTCAAGCCCGAGGTGGGGAGGCAGATGGGAGAGCTCAGACTGGAGCTGGAAGTCGGAGTGAGCTACGTGCACCTCTGGACTGGAGCAGCTTAGGGATGGGTCCCCTCTGATTTTCCTGGTGTACAGCTTGGTGATAACAGCTGTTAGTCATGTTGTATTACCATTGCCCTTAAAATCTCACTGCCATGAAGTTGATTCCAGCTCATGTCCACAGGGTTTCCAAGGCTGTAAATCGTGATGAGAGAACACTGTCCACCTTTCTCCTATGGAACAGCTGGTGTATTTGAACCTTTCCATTTTGGTTAGCATCCTAACACACAGGCAACCAGGGCTTAAGCTAAAGCCAAACACATAGCTGTCAACTTGGTTCGGACTCATTGTGACCCTCCATTGGGTTTCCAAGGCTGTAAACCTTAAAGGGAGGAGATTACCCATCTTTCTTCAAGGAGATGAAGGTGGAGTCAAACTGCAGGAAATATTCTTTGGCCTTTTGGTTAACAGTGCAGGCATGCTACAGACTGCATCAGCTGCTCTAAGTTGGTCCTAATTTTTCTAATACCATCAACAAAAATGCACTACTATTTTGTAGTGGAAGGGAGAAATTTCCTTGCTCCCTCACTGATAACCTCTTTTAACCACTGGATAATGTATTGTGTTACTTTTTGTGAGACCTTACAAATTTTTGCCCTTTTGTGATAGGCTTTATGAAATAAGCTCGGCATTACCTCAAGTTCATTCATTTGTTGCATGTATATGGACTTCATCCTTCTTTAAAACTGAGTAGTGGTATATTGAATGTGTATGAACCATTTATCCATTTATTTAATGAAGGGCACTTGGGTTGTTTCCACCTTTTTCTAATGTCAGTGATTAGTGTACATAGTAGCTCTTTATGATACTTTTGGGTCCATAGGATGTATACTTAGGAGTGAAATGGATGTGTCATCATTTCTCATTTTTTGAGAAATCACTGTACAGGTTGCCACAGTGGTTGTGTTAATTTTATGTTCCCACCAACAGTACATAAAGGTTCCCATTCCCCTCATCCCTTGCCAACATTTGTTTTTTTGTATTGTTTTTGGTCAGTGCCACTTTAACAGGCATGAAGTATAGTATCTCATTGTAGTTTTAATTTTTGTCTCTAATTGCTGGCCACTTGGATATCCTTTTTTGTAAAATGTTCACATTTGCTTAAAAATGAGTTCGCCCAATTTTTGTTTGGGTTGTCTTTTCGCTGTTGAGTTGTAGCTGTTTTATGTATGTTTTAGATGCTCATATATGTATTTATTTATACTTGGACTGCCAAGAAAAGAAATAAATCATCTTGGAGAGGGTGAAACCTTGAAATCCTTGAAGGCTAGGATTTTGAAGCTCTGTCTCACGTACTTTGGGCACATGGTCCAGGAGCAACCAGTCCTTGGAGAAGAACATCATGCTTGGAATAGTGGAGAGAGAGTTCAGGAGAAGACACTAGATGAGATGGATTGATACAGTAACTGGGGTGATGAGGGTAGGTGTATCGGCGTCAGTGAGTCTGTCTCAGGACAGGGCAGGTTTCATAGCTGTTGTACATAAAGTCATTATGAGTTGCAGGCAACTAAACCACATAACAATAACAACAACAACATGTGTTCTAGGCTGTATCATTCCCAAATAATTTGTCCCCAGTTTGTAAGTTGATTTTATTTTTTTATGAACTATTTCCTTTTTATGAAGTCCAAGTTTCTATTTGTCTTCTGATGAGTTAGTAATTTTATTTGAATAATCTAATTTAAAAAACAACAGCCAACCTAGGTCCTTTGGTTTTCTTCTGTAAACTTTTTTTAAGTTTTTTTAAATTTTATTATTTGTGTGTGTGTGTATATCGTCAAATCGGATCTGACTGGTACAGAAGATTACCTCTCCTTTTCCAGCAGAGCATCTGGTGGATTTGAACCACATACCTCTGGGATTGCAGTGCAGCTTCTTGCCACTAGGCCACCAGCGCTCCCTATGTATCCACAGATATATGCATCTATTGCTGGCCTCCCAGTTTACTTTGTTGTCTATTTGTCTGTCATTGAGCTAGTACTAGGCAGTTTTGTTTACTGTACAGTTAGAGTATGTTTGGAAACTAGGGAGTCTGGAGCATCTGACTTTTTTATTCTTAAAAATGGCTTTGGCTATTTGGAGCTTCTTTTCATAAAAAGCTGTTCATTTCTCCTCCGTCTCCCAGATTAACAGTGCTATTGGAATTTTTACCAGGATTGCATTGAATGTGTAGATGAGTTTGGGTAATATTGATGCTTTGACAATATTAAGTCTTGGAATGAGTTTAGAATGGTTTGCCATTTATTTTTATCTGGTTTAGTCTCTTACAATAGTGTTTTATAACTTGTGGTATATAAGTCTTTCACATCTTGATTAGATTTATTCCTAGGTTACTTGTTAGTATTATTAATTTTAGATGCTAAAGTAAGTACTATTAAAGTATTAACTAAGTAGTAAATGTAGTAAAGTAAATAAGTAGCTTTAAAGTAAGTAGTATTGTTTCCTTGATTTTTTTCATATTGCTGCTTGTTAGTATATAAAAGCCCAGCAAATTTTTGTGTTTGAATTTTTCCAAATTCTTCCAGCAGTTTTCTTTTGAAGTCTCTGGGATTTTCTATATACAGAATCATACCATCTGTATATAAGGATAGTATTACTTTTTGCTTTCTAATTTGAATACCCTTTACTTCCTGTTCTTGGCTCACTACTGTGGCTATGACTTCAGGATGATATTGAATAGAAGTGGTGATAGTAGACATCCTTTCTTGTTCCCATTTTTAAAAGGAAGGCTCTCAGTCTTTATTGAGTAGGATATTGGTAATTTTCTTAGATGATTCTAATCATGTTAAGGAATTGTCATTTCCCCTCTCTTATTCTTTTTTGCTGAGCATTTTTATCAGGAAAAAGCATTTTTTCAAATACCTTTTCTGCATGTGTTGAAATAATGTTTTCTTCCCCCCCCTTCTTAGTAGTATGGTATATTGTATTGCTTCTTCCAGTATTGAACTAATCAGCTCTTCCTCAATAAATCCTACTTGGTTATGGTATATAATTCTTTTCATATATTCTTGGTTTCCGTATATTAGAATTTTGTTAAGAGTCTTGGCATCTATTCATGAGGGATGTTAGTCTAATTTTTCCTTGTCATGTCTTTATCTGGTTTTGGTATCAGGATATATTTGCTTCATAGCACACATTAGGATATATTCCTTTCTCTCTCGTATTTGGGAAGAGTGTGTGCAGAAATGGTGTCAGTTTTTCTCTAAATGTGCTGTAAACTTTCCCAGTGATGCCATCTGATCCTGGACTTCTCCCCTCACCCCCCATTTGAAGGTTTTCATGACTAATTCAATTTTTTGTTGATTTGTTGATATTTTCTATTTTGGTTTGTGTTAGTAATAAATCAGTTGTGTTTCTAGTAATTTGTCCATTTCATCTAGATTTTCAGGTTTGTTGAACTACAGTCTTACATAGTATTTTGTTACATACCTCTTTACCACAGCTGGATCTTTGTAATATTTCCAGTTTCTTTTTTCTTTTTTGTTTATTTGTATCCTTTGACTCTTGCTTTTATCAGTCTAGCCTGTGATTTGTCTATTGACGTTTTAACCCTTAAAGAACCAACTTCTGGTTTTGTCGATTCTCTGGTTTTTCTATTTCAGTGATTTCTATTCCAATTTTTTTACTATTTTCTTTCTTCTAATAGTTTTTGGCTTCTTTTGTCTTGTTTTTTTGTTTTCTTAAGTTGTAGAGTTAAGCTATTGATTTGTTTAGAGGTCTTCCATGTTTTTAAATATTGCCATTTATGCATTCCCCCTGGTATATTAATCACTCTTGTTCAAGTCTAGGTCTCTCTTTCTCTCTATGTTACAACTTTTCTTAAGTAGGGTAGTGTGTTTCTCCCGTTTTCCTGGTCCTAGCTTTATTTCTTTATCATTTTAGTATTTTTAAACTTAAGGTTTTCTTTGTGTCTTGAATTATAGTTTATCCTGGAAAATAGTTCATGAGTATTAGAGAAGATTGTATAATTTTTGTTATTTTATGTTATTTCTCTATCATCTGTTAGATCCAGGTCAGTAGCACTGTTCAAATCTTCTGTTTCTTTGTTGATCTTCTTTCTAATTCTTTATATTATCACTAGCCATATGTTAAAGTCTCCTGTTGTTACTACTGTAGACCTGTATTCTTCCTTTCAATTATATGAGCATTTGCTCTGATGTTAGGTGAATAGATATTTGTGCTTATGATATCTTCTTAGTCAATTGCCCTTTTTATCATTTATAGTTCTTTATAGACTCGATGGCAATCAACAACAACAGTAGTCATTTATATGTCACTTAACATTCACCATATGTTCTGTGAAATATATATGTGATTTGGATATTGTGTAAACACCATAATATTATAAACAGGCAGTCCCTGTACAAACTGTAGTTGATTTTTTAAAAATCTTATTATATTAAAAACTTAGGAGAGCCCTCCACATAAAGCCCCCGGACCTGGGTCCACTGGATACAGGAAGTCAGCCCTGCTAGAGATGCAGCTTGGTTGAGTAGGGCTGCATTAACAGCAGTCTTGGGCGTTGGCTCACATTTAGGCATGGGGTGAGAATAAAGAGCATACAAAGGATTCACAGAAAAGTAGCCTTGGGAACTGAGTGTGCAGGTGCTGGGAATACATCTGATAGTAGTCACCTTAGCTGCTGCTGCCACCATCACCACTTTAAGAGCTGGGGGCCTATAAGCTCCTGGGACCTGACCAGTGCTACCAGCACCTGCAGCAGGAATAAAGAAGCCACAGCAAGTGCTGCCCTGCAATAGGAATGAAAGGCTTGTATGTCTGCAGGGCAGGAGAAGGGGGAAGGAGGAGAGGTACTGACTGCAGGATCTGGGGTGCACCTTGTTGAATCCCTGCTTGTTCACGTTGAGGGGCTGGAGTCTTTAAAACCATCAAGAAGGAGATGATGAAAAGGTCTATTTTCCTTCAAAAACAAACCAGAAAACCTATGAGACAATAGATGTGTATGCATTCAGACGTCAGACACTGAACAGATGTTGAGGGACACATACCCTATACTGCCCTTTGTCTACTGTAATAGATTTTGACTTAAAGCTTTTGTTGTTGGATATTGATTATGCCACACTTGCTCTCATGGTTGGTTAGTTTGCTTGGAATTTATCTCTGACATTTTGCTGGTTTTTTTTTCAAATGGCTTCTTTGTGCCTCACCTCCCCAGTGGTGACCTTTTTTTAAAAAAATAATTTTAATGAACATTTACAGAGATTTTGGATTTCCATTAATTCATTGCTGCACTTCTCTCCCCGCCCAGCCCTCCCCCCCCCCCCCAGTTCACTCCTCTCTTTCAAAAGTAAAAGAAAGACTCCCTCCCTGGTACACAATCCCCCCGCACCCCTCCCACCGCCCCAAGTACATTCCACTATACAGCCTTAATTGTGGACCAGTGGTGACTTTTTTTTTTAGATGCAGATCTATTTGTTTCACCTCTTTATTTCTTTGTGGTTATCATGTTGTTGTTATGTGCCATCCAGTCACCTGCAACTCAGAGTGAACCTATCTATATGCTCTGAACCCTGCTCTGTCCTGGCCAATCTTATTGTCTCTGACACACATACCCTCATTACCCCAATCATTGTATCAATCCATCTCTTCAAGGGTGTTCCCCTCGTGGGCTGTCCCGCCACCTGCCCAAGCATAATGTCCCTCTCCTAGGACTGGTCCTCCTTGCAACATGCCAAAAGTATGTCAGACAGAGCTTCAGAATCCTTGCCTCCTGATCTCACCCTCTCCAGGATGAACCTGTTTGTTCTCTTAACAGTCCATTGTATATTCAATACCCTTCTCCAGCACCACAGCTCAAGGTCATCAATTCTCCTTCTGTCATCCCTAGTCATTGTCCAGCTTTCTGATGCATAACAAGACCACCATTGCATGGATTGGGCACACCTTAGTCTTCACACTGACATTGTTGCTCTTCAGTACTCTGGAGAGGTCCCTGACAGCAGACTTTCCCAAGACAATGCAATTTGTCTTTTGAGTTCCTGGCTGCTGGTACTGAGAGTGTTGATTGTTGAGCTAGGCAAACTAAAGCTGTTAACAATCTCAGTCTCTTCTGCCAATTGGCCCAGTGGTAAGAATCTTTTTTCTTGATTTTGAGCTTCATTCCATATTGACCTTGTGCAGCAAGTGCCTCAGGTTGTCCTCAGTTTTAGCACACATGGTTGTGTCATCTGCATAACACAGATTGTTGATGAGTCTTCCTCCAATCCTGATGCCACATTCCTCCTCATAGAGCCCAGCCTCCCGAATGATCTGTTCTGCATATAGATTGAAAAGGTATGGAGATAGGACACATCCCTGATGCAGTGTGTCTTTGCCCTATTCCGATGACTGCCTCCTGGTCCAAGTATAGGTTTCGCATAAGCACAATCAAATATTATGGGATTCCCATTCTTCTCTGAATTAGCCACAGTTTGTTGTGTTTTTTATAGGGGATAAGTTTTGCACCTTAAATTTAAATTTCTGCCTGTTAAATCTTTATGCTAGTTCAGCGTCCTTAATGTATAAAAAGTCCAAAACTACACTCACCTCCCCTCTTTTATTTAGAGGTCATCAGTTGAATCCTTTTATTTGGCTTCTCTGAAATCTAAATATATTTTACTGTTACATGTGCCTGTATGGATTTTCTTCCTGTTCTCCCAAACTTTCCCCTCCTGCTTTTGGCATTGTAAGCATGAAGGAAATGTCTATTTACCAACTGCAAATATCTTTCATTTTTATGCCATCAGTACTTTTAATAGTACCACTTTTTAAATGTATCAGTTAAGGTTGCTGTCTCTTTTCATTGATTTGTGTGATTTTGGGGGGGGTCCTCCCCCTGAAGTATCCCTTTTAATGTTTTGTGTAAGAGCAGTGTAGCAGTAACAAATTCCTTTTTTATTTGGGACTATCTTAATTTCATCTTCATTGTTAAAGGATAGTTTTGCTGGGTATTTATTCTTGCTTTACAGTTGTTTCAACCTGTCAAATATGTTGTTCTATTGCTTTCCTGCCTGTATAGTGTCCATCGAGAAAGCATCCCTTAAGGTCTCTTTATATGTAATATCTTGGTTTTTCTTGTGTTTTCCTCAATATCCTTTTTTTGTCCTTGGTTCTTAAGAGTTTAATTATCATACTCTCTGGTATGTTTAGGATTAGTCCTGTATGGAGTTCATTGAGCTGCTTGAACAAGCGAAGACCAGATGAGTTGTGGGAGGATGTCAAAGATATCATTCAGGAAGAGTGTAAACGGTCATTACAAAGACAGAAGAGGAAGAAAAGACCAAA